>NC_081298.1:61515000-61815000 GCF_030435805.1 Mustela lutreola | reverse complement strand
CAGAGACTATGTCCTCCATATAAGTTACAGGACACATTTATGGGAGCTTTACAAAATATTTTTTAAACGTTTAAATACTAGATCACAAAGAAGTTCTAAAAAAGTTCAGAGAATTGATGCAATGCAAACCAAATTTTTGGCCAAAACAAAATTGAACTAGAAATTAACAGCAACAATAACAATCATACAATAATCCCATCACGGTTGCTGTCTTTCAGGATTGTCCCAATGATCCTTGAATTTTGGAATTCAGTTTTTGTGTATCATCTTTTCCATATTGTGTTATAGCTGGTCTGGGTCACTGGTAGATTATGACCAGAGGTACGGTATGTCCTGTTTGTGACTAGGTGATAAGAGGGCATCAAGGCTATCTCTTGGATTACTTTCTCTGGAAGACCAGGGAGCAGCTCGATGAGGATACAGACAGGGTGAGAAACTCAGGGCTCTCCTGAAAGCCAGTGAATAACAGGAGTCTCCAGAGGACAGATGTATGAGTGAACCATTTTGGGAGTAATCTCCCAGCCTATAGCTTTTGTGAAAATGAAGCCCTATCAACATTTGACTGAAACTTCAGGAGATCCTGAAACAGAACCAGTCAACCACACCACTCCCAATTTCCTCACATTAGGAACAGTGACAGATAACTGTTTTAAACCACTAAGTTCTAGGGGAATTTGTCAGGCACCAAAACATAATTAATATATTCACACACCTGGAAAATTCAGATTTGATTCCTAAGCAATTTCTGAGTCATATTCTTTTTTTACTCATTTCTTGGATATTTTCAAAATTACACTAATGTAGTGAAAAGAACACAGTGATTCTCGACATACCCATTAGGTATTTTTTAAAAAAATATTCAGTATTCAGTATTTTATTCACTCTAGATTCATCTTTCTTGCCTCCATAGTTTTTAAATTATTACTCTCATAATTCTAAAAATACTTTGTAAAACATAACCTTACTATAGGCAATACTTTACAAGGCAAAACACACAAAACCGTACATTTAAACCACAAATACTTATACATTTTTTATTAATAGATAACTATCTAAAAAAAAATAAGACCACAAAGCCATTAGATATTCAAAGTTCTTGGGATTATCTACCAAAAAATTTCTAAGAGGGCTTTGTGTATATTAAGGTCTACACATTACATCTTAATGTGTCTTTTAAATATTATGGACATTATAATAGCTTTTCTCCCTTTTTGCTCTCCTGTTTACTCACTGATGAAACTGAATCCTTTGTCAGTCAGAATGCTGAATATCTGGATTTGGTTGCATGCTTTCCTGTGATGTCATTTCCTTTCTATGTTTTTTCTATTTCCTGTCAGCTGGTAGTTTTCATACCTTGAGACTTAGATTTCAGTTCGGAGAGAGACAAAGAGAGAGAGAAAGAGAGAGAGAGAGTGTGTGTGTGTGTGTGTGAGAGAGAGAGAGAGAGAGAGAGAGAGAGAGAGAGAATTCAAAGTGGTATGTACTTTCATGGCATCATACCAGATAGCATATGCAAGCTCTCCTTTAGTGCTGTTGAGATTGGTCCATGGATTCAGGAATTCATCAGGAATCCATTTTGGTGACGCCTCCCTTACCAGGTTTGCAAACATTCATCTGATTGCTTTGATATCTATGGATAGTAACTGCCCAGATTTGTTATGCATGCAGAATAGCAAAATCATTCATTTTGCATTTATTAGCTGAAATTTTAATTTTAAAAGTTCCCTTACCAAGTCTGTTTACCCTACAGGAAATTTTCTTCAGAAAAACCAGGATAAATACTTCATCAAGAATTTCAGTTATTTACCATTTTTTTGAATAATACTAAATGACCAATGAGTGCTTTTTTCTTTTTAGTTATCATTTTGATCTCATGAATTTTTTTTTTTAATTTGCCGTTATGTATTCATTTCAGTCCCTGTTCTTCTTGATATTCAAACCATTCCATCTCTGGCTAGTAGAAGCTCTTTCAGACAGGTTATAATTTTTGCTTACATGATATCAATATGTATTACCTTCTGTATTTTGGGGACATAACCAGATGTCGTAGGCTTATGCATACACTTCCTCCTCTAGGTCTGGACTCATCACTTCTCTAGGAAGCCCTGGACTGTAAAGGTTTCCAGTACTTTTATTTCTCTTTTCTAGAAAGTATGTAGCTAGGCCCATTTTTAATACACTGATATTAAAAATAAATTCATTAATAACATCAGTCTAAAAGAGAACAAATTTACTCATGCCAAACTGCAAAAACTGTCATTTCATACTTTTGTTTCCTTACCTCAGAGCTCCACGGCCATCGAACACACATTGTTCTAAGGCAGCCCTTACAAATACATCACAAGGACACAAGGTCCAATCACATGCAGCTATATCTGCATATTCATCATCTGCTTGATGAAAAGGCAAGGGCAACACTTAAAAACTTTCAGTTATCCTGGTGTGACGTTCTAATCCTCACTTAGAAAACTGCATTTTATTACTGCCCAGCATGCTTATTTTTACAAATTCCTGGTAGTCTGAAGACCAAATTTACTAGAGATTTAAAAAGAAGGGAATATGAAGTTTGTGTAACTCATTAGAAAGCTGACTTCTCACTGATTCTCTGGATAGCTCTCCCTTCTACTAAAATAAAAACTCGTGTAAATAATATTCAAATGCTTATTATCCTACTTATTTATAGACCCCTACACAACTGATTGGCTATTTCCCTGTTCAGAATTAAGGATTATTGAAGCTTGTGTAACAAGGACTTTGTTCTTCATAATTCATTTCCTGTTACTTGCCTATGCAATGAAGCATTATAATTTGTAGTTTATTACTTCACGGGACTTATAACTTCATTTACTGTACAAAGAACAGAACAGAGATGAGTCAGGAGTATGAAAAACACTTCCTAGGTAATGAGAAAGTAAATCAACTTACATTTCTTGCAAATTGATAAATAGAAAGTTTTTACTAATGAGTCCTATAATTCTAACAATGCACTGTTTATTTATAGAGTTCCCTGCTAAGAAATATGGTCATATAAGGTAATCATTATACACTGAGATTAGGTTCCAGGTAAATAAACTCTGTACTGAATTACTTCCATAAGAATTAATATAAAATATCTAGATATGTTTTCATATTGCCATGTCTCAATAATTTTAAATCCACCAATACTGTTGTGTTAGTTTTCAACCTCCTTGGGAGCTTCCCAGTTGTAATCTGAAACTGCCTCCATAAGTACAGGGCAGAGAGAGACCAAAGAAAGAGGTAGGTCACTCCAAATTGGCAGGTGGCAGTTCTGATGAGCATGGAAACTTACTTATGAGGCTTGTCTTGGGCAGCAGTAAGACAAGTAGATCCCCACGTCTACCTGTCAAATCTTCAAAGTTTATATAGAAGCTTTAACTGAGTTCAGTCATGTATACCATCCAGATGGTCTCAAAGGGACTTTTCTATATAAGAGCTGTACTCTTAGAATAGGCTCTGGGAGCAGGCAAGGCAAGTGAAAATCACATTCCAAGGAGGAGAGGGGATGGGGAACCTCTAATTGCTGGGGTCCAGACAGTAGGTCAACGAGTGGTCTTGTCTTCTAGATGACCTCCTCCAAAGCTCCATCCTCCTCTCCCACAATGGGCCCTGAGTGGTCAACAAGGGATATTGCTAGATGAAGGTGGCTCATTTGGTAGCTATCTAGCTGTAAAGGGGGCAAATACCACAGCAACAACACAGGCATATGCAAGAGAAAACATAGGTTAAGACAATAATTCCCCAAAATCAGTGACATATCTTTTCCATCAAGAGTCTCATGACCTGAATCCCTAATAGTTACCAAGTCCCCAGGCTGGAGGTTGGATCACTCAGGGCATTCACTTGTGTTCTTATGTGATTTAATAAAAATGCTACATTAGTAGACTTATCAGGTACAGATAAACAGTGTTCTGTTTTGATAATGGCCCAGGAGAATCTTTGACTCTTTTTTTTTTTTTTTTTTAAAGATTTATTTATTTATTTATTTGACAGAGAGATCACAAGTAGGCAGAGAGGCAGGCAGAGGGAGAAGGAGAAGCAGGCTCCCTGCTGAGCAGAAAGCACGGATGCAGGGCTCAATCCCAGTTCCCTGGGATCATGACCTGAACTGAAGGCAGAGGCTTTAACACACTAAGCCACCTAGGTGCCCCCCAGATGACTCTTTGAAACGCATAATAATGTTGAAGTCCTACATTGGAAGACAGCTTTTCTCATTGCTAAAGTCCAATTTACTTTTTTTGTTTTTTTTGTTTTTTTTTTTTAATGATTGGTGAGTTTGGGGTTCTAAGAAATCTTTGCTAATTCTAAGGTCATGTATATGTAGTCACATGTTCTCTTGTAGAGCAGGGCACATCAAATATTTTCTGTAAAGGGCTTCATGGTAGTTTTAAACTTTTTTAAGCCTTATGGGTCTTTGTTGAAAATACTCAGCTATAACTGTAGCCTTGGTACACAATAAACAATACTTAAAGAATGAGTGTGAGCATGGTTGTATTCCAATAAAACTCCCATTATAAAAACAGACAGACTTTCTGTTCAGGGACAAGATGGTGTAAACTCAATTTTCCCAATTCTTTCCCTATAATTATAACTAAATACTCTGGAAATTATTCAGCAGACAAATGTAAAAGGACTAGGGGTGAGTAGAAAAAAGATGTCCTGGGTAGGGATCTCAGGACCCTAACAATCACATTACCTTGAATTCCTTGGATTTTCTTTTTTAAACTTTCTTATGTCCCTGATTGGGCACCATTGAGCCTGAAATCCACAGTGCCAACATGAAGACACAAAACAAACAAACAAATACACATACCTAGGTAAAACCTGTTCCTTTTGGTCAAAGGGCTAGGAGGGGGAAGCCCAGTATGGACTTAGCCAAAGGCAGTGACAGGACAGGTGCCATTAAAGGTAGGGATGTAGGGTAACTGATTTCCCACCTACCCCCTGACAGCAGCAATGGCAGCCAAGGAAGCCAAGCAATGCATCCCCACCCCACACATGGAGGGCATGTCTCAGGGTTCTCACCCAGTGGCAGAAGATGATGTCATCTCTTCTCCCAATTCTCAGCTACCCAGACACAACAGTTGGGAAGGTGGTGGCTATGTCTGTAAGAGGGCAAAATGATGAAAACCTGTGGTGATGGAACTGTTCTGTAACTTAACTATGCCAGGAGGCCTCAAACCAATATGTGATAAAATTGTGTAAGATTTAATACACACACTTAAAACTGAAAAAAATGTAACCAAGATCAGGGGATTGTGTCAGCGTGAATGTACTTGTAGTCAGATTGGCTACTATGAAGGGTGATCTAAAGATAAATATCTGTTTACAAGTTTTTATATATACATGTTTTAATTCTCTTGGATGTTTACCTAGGAGAGGAATTACTGGATTGTAAGATAACTCTAAATTTTTGTGCAAATATCAAACTGTTTTCTAAAGCAAGTGTGCCATTTTACATGCCCACCAACAATATATGAGGATCCCAGTGTCCACATATGGACCTGGATGAGTTCCTTGCCAGCATTTGGTTTTATCCTTGACTATAACCACCGGAATGGTTAGCAAGTGGTATCTCATTGTGGTTTATTCTACATTTATATGTTCTTAATGTCTAATGACATTTCACATTTTCCATGTGGTTATTAGACATTTGTAAATCTTCTTTAGAGAAATATCTATTCAAATACTTTGCCCATTTTTAGATTTTTTTTCCATTTTTGAGTTTTAAGAGTTCTAAATACTTTTGTTACATGACACATATGATTTACAAATATTCTCTTTCATTCTGTGGGGTGTCTTATTTACTTTATTGATAATGTATTTTGAAGTGAACCCTTTTTAAATTTGGGTTAAGTCCAATTTATTTTTCTTTTTATTTTGTTGCTTGGGATTTGGTATCATATCTAAGAAATCATTGCCTAATCTAAGGTCACAAAGATGCATGGTTATATTTTCTTCTAAGAACTTGTAATTTTAAATGCTCTTACATTCAGGCATTTGAACCATTTTGACTTAATTTTGGTCTTAATTTCAGACAAATATGGTCTGAATTAGAATTCCAACTGCATTTCTTTGCACATGGTTATTCTGTTATTCTCACATCTTTTTTTTTTTTTTTTTAAGATTATTCTTTCTTTCATTGAGTTGTCTTGAACCTTGTTAAAAATCATTGACTATAAGTGTAAGATTTCTTCCTGGACTCTGAATTTTCTTCCATTACTTTATATATCTATCATTATCCTAGTACCATGAAGTCTTTTTCTCTCCTCTCTTTTTAAAAGTTTTTATTTTAATTCCAGTTGATAATGGCATAGAGTATATTGTTACATAAGTTTCAAGTGAGTACTAGGCAGTCTTGATCACTATAGTTTTGCTATAAGTTTTGAAATCAAGAAGTGTAAATCCTTCATCATTGATCTCTTGAAGACTATTATAGATATACTGGATCCCTTGAATTAGCATAGGAATTTGGGGATCATTTTGTCAATTTCTGCAGAAAAGCTAGCTGGGATTTTGATAGGGATTGCATTGAATATGCAATCAAATCTGGGCAGTGTTACCATCCTACTAATGTCAAGCCTTTCAGTACATAAACAAGGTATGTTTTTCCATTTATTTAGGTCTTCTTTAATTTCTTTCATGGTGTTTTGTAGTTTTAAGTGTGTGAATCTTTTACTTTTTTGTTAGATTTATTCCTAAGTATTTTATTCTTTTTGATGCAACTATAAATGAAACCATTTTCTTAATTTCATTCTCAGATTTTTAATATAGTTTGATTTTTGTAAGTTGATCTTAACTCACTTAGATCATTTTAATTCTTCCTCCAATATGGAGGTTTTTCATTCTTTTTGCTTGCCTAATTGTTCTGATTCGAATGTCCATTAAAATGTTAAAGATGAATGGTAAGGACATTGTTTTGGGCCTGATCTTGGGGAAAAGCCTTCTATTTTCACCCTTAAGTATGATAATTGCAATGGATTTTTAATGGATGTTTTTTTATCAAGTTGAGGAAGTTCCCTTCTATTTCTAAGTTGCTGAGTTTTTGTTTTTTTCCCCATGAAGGTATTTGTGTTATATTTGAAGACTAGATGTAAATTTACAGGTCCTTTAAATTAAGAAGACTAAAACAAAACAAAGACAAGTACAGACCAGATTAGCCTTTACTGACCTTTGTTCTAGAAGCCTATTATTTTAACTTCCACTTTTACATTATGAGCCTTCTCAAATATTTTTTTCATAAGTTTTAATGAATTGTGTAATGTAAAGCAGTCAAGAGTTTAAACATGCACCATATGTGAAAAAAAAAAAACTTTCTTTCAAAAAGATGTACAAATTTCCATTTGAAAATTTACCCCACATCATTGGACATGAGGAAAATGCGAATTACCACCACCATTATAAGGTATTGCCACGTATTTCCCAGGGTAAATAAAATTAAAAATGTGAATGTGAGTATAAGGCATACTTTGAATAAATGTAAAATGGTCCAATGATCTTGAAGAAAAGTTTGACAGTGTCAAACACATTAAATACATCCTAATATATGTCCCATCATTTCCATTCTTGCATACATCTTCAAGAGAAATGAATCAGCATGTCCACTGAAAAGCTATACAAGAATGCCCATAATTAAAAATTAAAAATTAAAAAAAAAAAAAAAAAAAAAGAATGCCCATAATAACCCAAACTGGAAAAACCTAAATGCTTTTCAATAGGAGAATGGATAAACATATTCTAATGTATTCATATAATGAAATGCAGTGCAGCAATAGAAAAGAACAACTTACTTTTTGTATGTGTCTGACACATATTTTATATGTATGACATAAACATTGCATGTATATACATGACAGTATGCATACATATGTGTACTTTTGATGTACATAATGACATGGGTGAATCTTAAAAATATTATGTTGACTGAAAGAAGATATAAAATGCACAAAATATATGACTCCACTTAAAAAAAATTCAAGAAATAACAACTATAAATGATTATCTATAAAGAGATTGATATTGACAAAGGGTAGACGAAACTCTTCAGTGTTATGGAAATGTGCTAAATGTTTATTTGTGTGATATTATTGGCTATGTGCTTATGCATGACATTATCAAGCTTCATTCTTAATATACTTTATTCACTTTATTGAATGTAAATTGTGCCCCAGCAAAAGATGACATAAAAGAACAGGAGTGGCAGTAAAATTATTAAAAGGCTGTCACTGTGACAAAGTAACGTACGGAAAATATTTGGTTTTTTATTTACTTTCTGGAAAAAGGACATGTCTTATGTTGAAATTTGCATAATTAGTTCATTCATTAATTAATTTAACAATTTTTTTTGGCACCTACCAGATGCCAGGTAAGTACTTATTACCAATGCAAGCAAGGGATCATCCTTTTGAAAAATTTCCAGTATTTAAAGATTTTTTTGTACTAATTCATTCTAAAATTGTTGTCCAATGTACAATCATTTTCCTATTTTTTTAACACTAAAAACCTCATCATTCTAAATAGATATTACACATAAATACTTTAATTAAATTTTCTTGACACATATTCCATATTTAAGGATTTTTTTTTCATATTTAAGGATTATTGATCCTGAGGTTTTGAGTTCCATTCTATTGTTATGTAGTTTTATAAGTCTCAACACTTTGCCATTTTTCCTCATTTCTTTTTCTTCTAATTGCTCCACTTCCCAACTTTTAGTCAGTATTCCCCTCTTTCTAGTCCAGTGTCAGTTAATTTTCCATTCCTATCTCACCATCTTCGTGACTCTGTAAATTCTTGGACTTCTCACATTTGCCATTTCATAGGAACTAGACACACACACACACACGTATAAACACACACATACACATAGAAATGGAAATTACAAAAGCATAGAAAAATGTAGGGTCACAATTTCAGTACTTTTTTTCCTCAAGTTGTTTATAACACTTTTAAATTGTCAGTAAAATTTTAAAAATAACCCTGCTTAACAATACAGAGTCTATTTAGCAGTAAATGACAGATGGCACCATCTTTTGCTTTTGGTCTTAAGTACTCTTTTCTTGGGTGTTTTATTTGATTGATCTGTATACAGTTCAGACCAGAAGACAGAATATATGATTCATCTCCAGTCTGAAGCCCCATTTGAATGGCACTTTATTTACATTAGCATTCCTAATTACTTAATGACCAATCAGATATGGTTCATTGCTAGTAAGTGTAGAAACATGTTGTCTGAAGGATGTAGTTTAATTAGTATACTCCTAAAAACATCTCCCTCATGACCATTGGATGTAATCTTTATTTTATGTATTTAACTGTGAAATTCATATTTACTCAGCAGGCTAGAGAATGGCTTTTTACTACTCAAAGCTGGTTAATAGAGCATAGTTAGATTTTTAAAGGAGCCTGCAAGATCTTAACTAAAGTATATTGGTTTTTTAAAAACCTCATCATTCTAATTACATAGGTATTACACATAAATACTCATATCATATCCATACAACAGGAAAGAAGGAATAAGTACATGAAAAACTTACTGTAATTCTGTCCCTAATAATACAGGTTTACAAGGTTGAGGTTATTTAGATATTTTTACTCTTGATTAATGATTTTGAAAATGACCTCATTTCAAATGTAACTGGTAATTTGTGTCTTTCCTCCTATTGTTTATTCATTAAGCAAAAACCAAATTAGATATATTTTATTTCCAGAAAGCTCAATAAACAAAACCTGAACTTACAGCCTTGGGAGAGAAGTCATTGATTCTCCTTCCAAATAGAATCTTTTTTAAAAAAAATATATTTTATTTATTTATTTGACAGACAGAGATCATAGATAGGCAGAGAGACAGGCTTAGAGAGAAGGGGGAAGCAGGCTCCCTGCTGAGCAGAGAGCCTGACATGGGGCTTGATCCCAGGACCCTGAGATCATGACCTGAGTGAAGGCAGAGGATTAACCCACTGAGCCACCCAGAGACCCCCAAATAGAATCTTTTGCAAACATTTTGATCTTCATAAATTGTCATCTGACTTGACTTCTGAGAAGCACCATGTTTCTTAAGATGAAGGGTGTCACTTGTTATAATTTACATATACATTCAAGAAAATTAATTTGCAAGGATTTTAAAACCAATAACAGATTACACTGAACATTAACCATCACATAGAACTCCAGCATACCTCTATGAATGCACCACCATTCACTGTCCATGGTTCTGATTAGAGTCTGACTACTACAGATGCCTCTGGGCTCCCTCATTTGCTTCATATTTAGAATTTGTTAATAGCTCAGCAATTGATACTGACATTATCACTCTTATTTTCAGGAAGATGTTTCCTTGCTCTGTCCCTTCATACACTGCCTTGGGAGCACACAGGCAACATCCTCATAGTTGTCTCACATTTGAGGTACTAATAGCAACAATAATAATAGTAACTTGATATTGGCAATGTTATTGAGTCAAGCATAATACTAACAATATTATTTTAGGCCTTATTATGTGCTAAGCGTCTTTATAATCATTTTACATGCTGCAACTTGTTTACTCCTCGGAATGATCTACTCAATTAGGCATTATTCTTCTTCTCATTTTACAGATGAGGAAATAGAAACAGAGAAGGTTTAATACATGTCTGAAGGTCATTTACAAATAGTAACTGATTATATCTATATAAAATAAACTCTTTAGAAATTATAAATGGGAGTTTTCGTGACTTTGAGGGATTATGGCTGCTACTGGTTTGCAAGGTTACTAGTCATATTCAATTTTTAGAGAATCAGAATCAGAATCAGATGGTATCTGATCAGAGAGCCAGAAACATCGATGGTAAAAATTTTCAGGAAAAAATATTGAAATACAGATGACCCATAAACAACACAGGTTTGTAGTGCATGGGTCCACTTAAACACGGATATTTTTTGATAAATACTGTACAGTCTTATGAATGTATTTTCTTTTCTTTATGATTTTCTTAATAATGTTTTCTTACCTCTAGTTAACTTTATTGTGAGAATACCATTTATAAGACGTAGGACATACAAGTAGGTGTTAATTTGGTGTTTATACTATCTGTTAGGCCAACACTGGGTTATAGTAGTTAAGTTTTTGGAGAGTCAAAAGTTATATGCAGATTTTTCACTTTGTGGGGTTCAGCACCCCTAATTCCCACTTTGTTCAAAGGTCAGCTTTATCTGTAAACACTTCTTGGAGTACTTCCTCTACAAATAAACAAGTTCATTTTTAACTTTCTCCTTCTATATCCATGACTTGAGGTCCATTGGTGGTTGGGTGGCCCCTGTCTTTTTGACAGCCTTTTTCCAAGTAAATATTGTGAAAGAAACTTTTGCTGGGGTTTAGATGTATCTGAGAGACTGCTCCCTTTTCTTTTTTTTTTTTTTTTTTAAGATTTTATTTATTTATTTGACAGACAGAGATTACAAGTAGGCAGAGACACAGGCAGAGAGGAGGCAGAGAGGAGGAAGCAGGCCCCCTGCTGAGCAGAGAGCCCGATGTGGGGCTCGATCCCAGGACCTTGAGATCATGACCTGAGCCGAAGGCAGAGGATTAACCCACTGAGCCACCCAGGCGCTCTGAGACTGCTCCCTTTTCTGAACTTTTGTTTTGATTTTAGTTATAAATGTTGCATATATTTCTTGTTGAGGATTTCCTAACTCCTCTTTCCCTTCAATATCAAGTCACACACAGAAATACAGAATAAAGGACTAGTATTTGTATAGGTTTGGGAAAGTATTTTTTGCATTAAAATCTATCAACTTTCTCTGATGATGAACAAAGGTAGCTAAAGGTACTTTAAGATGTACTTTAAAATGGTTCTCTAGGGCATCTGGGTGGCTCAGTCCATTGAGCATCAGACTCTTGGTTTTGACTCAGGTTGGGATCTCAGGGTCATGGAATCAGGCCCCTTATTGGACTCCATGCTCAGCGAGGAGTTTGTTTTAGATTCTCTCTCCCTCTCTCTCTGTCCACATCCACCCCCTCAGGTTTTCTCTCTCTCTCTCTAAAAGTAAATAAATCTTAAAATAAATAAACAAATAAATAAAAACTATTCTCTAAAAGACAAGCACCAATTTGGAGTCAGGGAGACTTGGACTCATTTTTCAGCCACAGCATCTACTATAGGCAAGATTTGGGGCAACATGTTAAACTGTACTGGTTCTTGTTCTTTCTTTTCTATCATTTTTGGTTACCCAAAAAATGACTAATAACCCTTTTATGTAAGAATTAAATAAGATTATGTATATTGAGTAAATAATGGAGTTTCTAGCACTGAGTAGGTTCTCAGAAATTGACAGCTACTGTACATGACACCTGCCAGAGTCACCTGAGTAAAAAAAAAGAGGAGTCTTGTCATCATTTTGATTGAATTTTAACCAATCAATAACTGCAAGAGAAATTCAAGTCAAAAAGATGTAAACATCATGTTGACTAAACACCTATTAGGACTGGCAACAAAACTAACTCATATGGAGAAATACATCATTAGTTTCTTCCATCAAGTTATCCCCAGGACTATACCTTCTCTTAACATGATTAATTAATCTTTAGGCCTATCTGATATCTATTCCTGACAATAAATACACAAACATGGACAAACACATACTCTTTT
This sequence comes from Mustela lutreola, assembly GCF_030435805.1. Taxonomy (NCBI): domain Eukaryota; kingdom Metazoa; phylum Chordata; class Mammalia; order Carnivora; family Mustelidae; genus Mustela; species Mustela lutreola. The sequence continues at coordinate 61,802,356 of NC_081298.1, read as the reverse complement.
CTAATTAGATGTATGCTCACATACTACTGGTTAATCCTCATAAATCATTTACTTAAAATTTTTTGCAGTGTTAGAACCTAGATCACGCAGGGGGTGGATTTTAAAATGTAAAGTCCGAGGTCACACCATGAAAATTCCAATTCAATCATCTAGGATGAGCCTCGGGAATCTACATTTTAACAAACTTTTCTGGTGTTCCTGATCCAGTAGGTGTCCAGACACACTTTGAGGAAACAGGCCCTAGAATGTCAAGACTTTGTTTGAATTTATCACATGAGACACTTAGGAGAACACACAGAATTACTTCAAACCTGCAATAAGCAGGCAACTTAACTTAGTTTCAATATCTTCATTATGTGGAGAAGGACTGCAAGGCCCAAGGAGATGCAGTGATACAATCATTGAAATAGTAGTTAATATTTGTAGTACGTCCTCAGATACTATGCTAAGTACTTATTAACTCTTTAATAATATTATTCTCTAGATTGTATAGAGGACAGAACCAAAAATGAAACAGTGTATATATGTGTGTGTGTGTGTACATACATATATATGTATATATATGTATATCTATATAAATACATATATCTATATATGTATATCTATCTATATATATAGACATATACACATACACACACACACACCCCATATATATGTGTGTGTGTATGTGTATATGTCTATATATCATTTATATAGAGAGACAATTAATATATAGTATCTATCATTTGCTCTGTGTCACAAAATTAATAAGCTTGGACTCAAACACAGAACATCGGGCTCCATAGTAAAAATGCAATAACAACAGCAACAATAACAAACATTTGCCAAGTGCTTATTATGTACCAGATACTCTTCTAAATATTCTATGTACATGGATTATTTAATTCTCACTGTAAGGGTGGGGTTATCATTATTCCCATTTTATGAAAGCAGAAATTGAGGCTATGGGAGAACAAGTAATTTGCTCCAAGTCATTCAGTTTGGAGAAGTTGAGATATGGACTCATGGGTGACTTCAAAGCCTATGCCCTTAGCTACTACAATAAGGAATTTGAGGTTTTCTGGCTCTCAGACCAATCTTCTTTCTACTGCCATGCATCATGAAAAATACAGAGCCACTCTGTACCAGGACCCAACAAGAAATGCCTAAACTGCATTGATATATGAACAGGTACATATATGTATCATTCAAGATTCCTAACTGCATGCGACAGAAACTGACTGGAACTAACTGAAAAAGAAGAGTAGTTTACTGGAAGGATGTAGAGAAAAAGATGAGACAAACACCTGTTAATATAATAGACAGGAAAGGCAAGAAGATCCTCAGTCAAGGACATGCAGCAGGAATGACCTGCTTCTGATGCTGCCACTAGTCACACATTTTTTTTTTTTCATGGAAGAATATATCCAAGCCACTGGATGTTGCCACAATAAATGAATGCCAAGATTTATTTATTTATTTGTTTGTTTGTTTCAGGTTTTATTTATTTATTCGACAGAAGAGGGAGAGGGAACACAAGCAGCAGTAGTGGGAGAGGGAGAAGCAGGCTTCCGCTGAGTAGGGAGCCTGATGCGGGGCTTGATCCCAGGACATGGGGATCATGACCTAAGCGGAAGGCACTTTTAATGACTGAGCCACCCAGGGAAAACCCCCCAACATTTCTTTCTTTCTTCCTTTCTTTCTTTCTTTCTTTCTTTCTTTCTTTCTTTCTTTCTTTCTTTCTTTCTTTTTAAAGATTTTTATTTATTTATCTATTTGACAGACGAGATTACAAGTAGGCAGAGAGGCAGTCAGGGAGAGGAGGAAGCAGGCTCCCCGCGGAGCAGAGAATCCGATGTGGGGCTCGATCCCAAGACCCCGGGATCATGACCTGAGCCAAAGGCAGAGGCCCTAGCCCACTGAGCCACCCAGGCGCTCCCAACATTTATTTCTAAGCAGAAGTATACACATGGCCAAGGATCAGTCAATTGACTGCATTTACCTTCCACGGTATGGGGAGAGAATATTGGGCGGCTTGTCTCTCTAGAATATTCTAATCAGAAAGCTGTTTGAATTCTGGGCAGCCAAAGAGAGGAAACTTCCTGCAATAATGTACATATACAAATACCCAGGTGGAATATCCGTTAAAATGTTCTCTGACATAAATGACTCAGTGAGCTAGTTACTTTCAGATTAAAAGAAAAGCATTAATACTATTTTGAGTGAAATATAATGAAATTCAATAGCAACACAAAGTTAATAAAAATTTAAAAACTGAGAGATTAATAGTTATATCAGAAGATAGCTTAAATTGCAAAATTAAACCAAGAGTCAAAATTTGGATGATTTGACATTATATTTGTGGATTTAGATTATATGTGTAAGTAGGTCACTATAGTTAAAGCAATAATTTAAACTTTTTCGAAGCTTTGTATGGAAGAAGACAGATAGAAAAGTATTGTGCTGAACCCAGACTATTCTGGTCTTTTTGATGCCTCACATGGGGCCTTAAGAATGAATAACCAAGATATTAGAAAATATTCTGATGTTGAATTATTGTTTGATTTTCTTTTGAGGGACAAAGGAACAGAGCACAGCTCTGTAGGTGAGAGCAGGGTTTTCCTTGAAGCAAATCAAATTTCCCCTGTCAGTCATTCTAGGAGGCTATGGGGAGAAGGGATCTTGACTTCAGGAAGGGAAAATCTTTTATCTGTGGGGCTTGGGGTAATTGGCCCAAAAACTGTAGTAGAGAGTACCTATATTTATTTTTGAACAGCTTTATTGCAGTATAATTGATGCAAAATTAATTATACCTATCTAAGGTGTATAGTTTGATGAGTTTTAACATAGGTGTGCCCTTACAAAAACATTACTACAATTAAGATAATGAATATACCCCAGCATTTTTACAAGTCTCTTGTGACCTATGTAATCCATTCTTCTGCCCCATCATTCACTCCAGGCCCCAGGCAACTACTGATGCACTTTCTGTTCACTTGCAGGAGATTTTTGTTCATTTTATACAAATGGAATCCTACACTATGTATTCTATTTTGTCAGGCTTCTTTAGGCATATGTTTTGAAATTCAACTTCTTGAGTGCCTCACTAAAATATATTGAATTCCTTTATATTGCTGAGGAATATTCCATTTTATGGATATACCACAGTTTGTTCTTCCATTTATCTGCTTATGGACATTTGGGTCATTCCCATTTTGGGCTGTTACAAGTAAAGCTGCTAGGAATATTTGGTATTCAATATTTTCTGTGGACATATGCTTTCATCAGGAGCAGTGTAGCTATTTTATATGGAAGGTTTAAGTTCAACTTCTTAAGAAACAATGCAAATATTTTCCAACGTGACTGTTATCACGTATGAAAGTTCCATATCCTTTCCCACAGTTGGTAAGACCAGCCTACAGTACATTTGTCATAACCAAGGAATCAATAACAGCACATTGCTCTTCACTAACTACAATTTGTTAAGAGTTCACTTGTTTCTTTTTTCTTAATGATATTTTCTTTCCTTCAAGATCCCATTTAGGATACTCCATTATACTTAGGTATCCATCCTGTCTTCTTGGTTTCCCCTGGTCTAGGACAACTTCTCTGAGTATTGGTCATATATTTTATTGAATGACCCTTAGTTTGGATTTTTCTGGTAGTCCAGCTAGGCTATGTGTGAGAAAGCAAGAGCACAGAGGTAAAGTGCCATTCTTAACCCATCATATCAAAAGTGCATGCTAACAGCATGACATATATCCCAGCAATATTAACCTTGATCACCTAGATGAGGTAGTGTTTGTTAGGATTCTCTCCTGTGAAGTTCCTGTCTTTCTCTTCCTTAACTTACTCTGAGTGCAGCACACAATCAAGACAAAGCACTAAATGCAACATATATAGTCAAGGGGTTGAGAGTTAAGCTCCACCTCCTTGAGGGAGTGTCTACATAAATTATTTGCCCAGAGATTAGTTTGTTCTTTATTACTTATTTAATCACTTATCTATAACAATAAGGATTCAGGGTTATTTGTTTTCCATTTGGAGTTATAATTCAATACAATGTTATTTACTTTGTATTCAAATTATCCTAGCTTTGGCCATTGGAAGCTATTTCAGATTAGTCTCTGCATTTTTTTTTAACATGTCTCTTTTCTTTTACTTGTTTGATTTTTAGGCATTTCAGTACATTCTGGAACTCTTCTACTCAGGGAGACTTTTAGAGTGTCTTTGGTGTCTTCCTTTCTGCACTGTAGACTATAAACTCTCAGCAGTCTAGAGTAATTATAGGGCTAATGTTATTATTTCACCCTTCTCTCAAGGACCACTTGTGTGTAAATATTTGTTTCAGATATTTTGTCCAACTTAATTGTTCAAAGAGAGAAGGTAAGGTGAATCACTGCTATTATGCCATACTTAGAAGGGGAAGTCTCTAGAACGTCCTAAGTAAAACTGAGCTTCCATTTCTTTTGTTCAGATTTCAGTCAAGAAAAGCAGGAGGAATTCTGGCATGAGAGCCTACAGAAAATCTAAGACTGGGTTATAAGTTGGTATTTGTGTAGATTTACCTCTACTACATTTGGTCATTTACGAAGATCTTTATAAGTAAAACCAAGGGTCTACTACTCCGTTGAAGCGTGGAGAATCATCCCACTGAAACATCCCAGTAAAGCTCTGCTCCTAATCCTGAGGCAAGATCCTGCAGTGGTGATAATTGGGAACAAACAGCATGGCCACTGGCAGAAGTAGACACAATGTATCTACAATAACATAGCTAGAGGAGTGTGTCCATGTAGGCTCCACATCATGTAATCCGTGGAACTGAATGACTACTCAATGAACAGAACTGAAGTGAAGTTGCCAATGAGAAACAGGTTGTCCCCATGAAGTACCAACTTCCAATTCTCTCTTTCTGGGTGTCTTGGAGAACTTTATTAATGTAAAACAATTGCTTTGCATAAGCTATTCCTAAAAGAAATGTGAATGATCTAATCATCCTTGCTTCACCATTGGTATTATATTAATGCATTAAATTAGGTGCTAATAAAATGTTTGAAAAGTATTCTCTTTAAATTAGAAAGGTAGCCAGGAGGACATAGAATTATATTGAAGGAATATCAAATATTGGGATAAAGGGAAATAGGCATTGATGTAAATGAATTAACTCTTTATATGTCCTTTAAGATATCAGTAGATATTGTCTAAAATGCATAATGGAATGATAACATGTATCATTAGGAATAATGAACATAACTACAAAGAGACATAAAATCAAAACCCAACAGAGAAACACCTGTGTACTTTGTGACTAGAGTAGATCTCCTACAAGGCCATATCAAACTATTTTGCTATACTCTTAGGTGATCTTCTTGCTTAAAACAAAAACAAACAAAACAAAACAAACAAAAAAGAAAACAGAAAACTAGTGAGTACAAGAAGGATTGAACCTCAATTATTTATAATAATTTTTATGTGGAATACTTGCCTTAATCACCGAGACACCTGGAGATAAAATATTTAAAATTCACCTAAAACTATCTTTGGATCTACAAAATCTCTGTGTTGAATTTCAAACAAAAATTATTAGCAAAAAATATGTAAATAGAACTGAGAACCCTAATTCCAATGTTTAAGAGGCATTAAGAGAGCACAGAAGGATTTATAATCTGTTCACTCCCATATTCTTATTTCTTGGTGACCTTAAAAACAGGCAAATTCCCAGGGTCGCTGTGGCATCTTGTGCATATTTTAAATTCAAAGCACCTGTTCAAAAGGAACCAAACAATTCGATGGGCAGCCAAATAAGGACAGAATACTTAAAGAAACGGATTTAGGGAAAGCAAGGTTATGAAGAACAATGTCACAGAAAGAAAAAGCCACCGAATCTAGTATAAATCCAGGGACCAAAGTGGTTCTTTATGAACAGGAAAATAACTTAAAGCAAAGACAAAGCAGGGTAAAGACCCAAACATTAATATTTCATGTAAATGGACAGTTGCTAAAATTTAATGTTCCCAAATGAGAGATTAAATGAGGGATATTATGAAAGTGAAATACTAAAATTTTAGGTTAGTTTTGTTCATTATGCCCAAGTTCAGTGAAGCAGCTTGGTATCATATTCTGTGGACTATCCTAGAGTAGAATATATTTATCTAGGTAGATATGTAATCACAAATTTTGAATTTGCCAGCTCATATAATTCAAAAGAAGTATCATTGTAAAAATAAGCCCAAATTTATGGGACGCCTGGGTGGTTCAGTTTGTTAAGCCTCCAACTCTTGGTTTTGGATCAGGTCATGATCTCAGGGTTATGAGATTGAGTTGGGGTTCAGTGTAGAATCTGCTTGAGATTCTTAGCCCATCCTCTTTCCCCGTCTTTGCTCAGCACCTCTCCCTGCTCTGACTCTAAATAAATAAATTAATAAATAAATCTTTTAAAAATATGGTCCCATGGGCGCCTGGGTGGCTCAGTGGGTTAAGCCGCTGCCTTCGGCTCAGGTCATGATCTCAGGGTCCTGGGATCGAGTCCCGCATCGGGCTCTCTGCTCAGCAGGGAGCCTGTTTCCTCCTCTCTCTCTCTCTGCCTGCGTCTCTGCCTACTTGTGATCTCTCTCTGTCAAATAAATAAATAAAATCTTGAAAAAAAAATATGGTCCCAAATTTCAATAGATTTAGCAAATATAAGTGAATATAATAGGGGGACGAGTCTGCATAGTAATGAAAGATAATTGAAAAAAGACAAGAGAAAAAGGTAAAATTGATTAAAACAATAGTCTTGCATTCATGTGGAAAATTTAATCTGTAGAAATCAAACCACTCATGTTGGGAGATAATGATGTGGACAATATGAAATTACAAAAAAAAAAAAAAAAAAAAGGTCAAAGATGCTGTAATCCCAGGTGTGATCAACAAAGAGAGAAAAACACTGGACAAATAAAATAGAGATACAATGGAAATATAACTGAAAACTTTATATTATAACATGCATGAAAATTAAAAACAAATGCATTGATTTCAAAACTGTTAAACAAATTAATCCAGTCACCAAAGGAAAAGAAAATAAAAGGACACAGATAAATAAGTGAAAAAATTAAATAAGACAAATGCATTTTTAGAATAGGCTTACAGAATGAGTACAATTATTCTCTCTATTTAAAAAACAGATAATTTACATTTGTTAAATACCCATCATCTAGCTATCTGTCATCTATTTCAGTGGAAATACAACATCTACTTGAGATATTGACATTCCTTTTATAGTTATGAAAATATATTGTATGATAAACATGTAGGAAGCTGTGTTTATTCAATGTGATCTAAAACAATACATCTCCACAATGTTCAAGTTGATGAAACCAAGTATCAATTGATGAAATTAGAAAAGGATTTGTTTAGTCTATAAATTATGACATAGTGAATATCAGGTGCATTAGAGAAGCACTGGTATAAAATATAATTATCTGAGTGTTGACATAATTTACCTGAACTTGTTGTCTAATTTCTCCTGGTATGTTAAGAGCATTTAGGAACAGAGAACATAAAGCATCAAAATTACATTTTACATTGGAAACTAAATATATAAAACAAACCAATATTAGAAAAACCTCTGACTCTTTGTTACTTCGTGAAAAAAAGTCCCTGTAAGTGTAATCTGATTTTTCAAAAGAAATAACATTTTGAATGAAGATTACCTTGATTACAGGCACCATGCCCAGCTTTATTTAACCCTGGGCACATTATAAAATAAATGAAAAAAAAATGCTAGCCTCCGGGCTCTAACTGAACCAAAAATATGTTTTAGACTAAATTTTGAAAGTAACTAACATCATAAAATAGAGTGGTATTAACTTAACAGTGGGAGATCACAGAGTAAAATTTCATTTATTGCTCTGTAGTTTTAAATGCAGATGGGCCTTTTGGACCCATGATTTTCAAGAATTAAATGATTCCTGAAAAGGGTTCTGGATGGGCCATGAAGAATAAGTGCTTAGAGTAAATAAAATAGGAGCAAGAGACATCCCTGGGTGAACAGGATCACCAGGGAGATGTCCAGGGAGGTACTGGGCAGTTTGCCTGAATGTCACTTAAGGCAGAGCTGATGAGTATGGGATTTACATAGCTGAACCATCAGGAAGCCACTGACCCAAACATTGTGATTTTAAAAATCTATATAAACAGCATTAAATGAGATAAGCAGACAAAAGAATAAAATAACTGTTTGTTTTTAAAAGATTTTATTTATTTATTTGAGAGCAAGAGACCATGAGCAGGGGAGAGGGTCTGAGGGAGAGGGAGAGGCAGACTTCCAGCTGAGCAGGGAGCCCTATGCGAGACTGGGTCCCAGGACTCTGAGATCATGACCTGAGCAGAAGGAAGACACTTAACTTACTGAGCCACCCAGGTGTCCCAAACAACTGGTATTTAATGAGCTCTTACATTAGGCAGAGGCTACAAAAAATGCAACACACATTACATCACTTATTTTTTGTGTTGGGTAATATCCTCATCTCTTTACAGATGCAGAGCCCTAATCTAGAGGACAGAAATAACTTGCCTAAAGACATAGCACCAATGTGGGAAAGAGTCCAGATCCAAACTAGAGCTGGAGTTCTTAAATGCAGCACTCAACTGATTTATTTGTGTTGATGAAAAATTATTTTATGCATTAGAATAGACAATTCCTCCTGAAGATGTTACTATTGCTCATGTGCTTTTCTTTGCAAATAATTTCCTTTTGTGTGGATTCATCTGAATGATTCCTGTGAGCCCAACACATGTGTAATTTTTGCCTCTTTCTCAGTTTTTCCTATTTCACTCAGGAATTTCTTCCTGCTTTGGCTTCTTGGTATTATAAATGCACTCAAACATAGCACTAACCATTTTTTAAAATATTTTATTAATTTATTTGACAGGCAGAGAGGCAGACAGAGAGAGAGAGAGGAGGAAACAGGCTTCCCGCTGAGCAGAGAGCCCGATGCGGGGCTCGACCCCAGGACCCCAGGATCATGACCTGAGTGGAAGGCAGAGGCTTAACCCACTGAACCACCCAGGTGCCCCTAGCACTAACCATTTTTAAATAATCTTTCCCTTCCAAGCTGAGCTTGCCAAACTGAGCTTCTAGAAGAGACAATTTCTGGATTTATTTTGTTTTTTTGTTTTGTTTTTTTTGGGGTGGGGGTTTAGACCTATTTGTTTATTTGAAATAGACCGAGAGAAAGAGTACACACACTGGCCAGGGAGGGGCAGAGGGAGAGGGAGAGGGAAAGAGAATCTTTAAGCAGACTCCCTGCTGAGTGTGGAGCCCAACAAAGGGCTAGATCTGATCTCAAGACCTGATCATGACCTGAGTGAAACCAGGAGTCGGTCACTTAACCGACTGAGCCACCTGGGCACCCTTAGAAGAGATGATTTCTGATGCACAAATTGCCAGATCGGCTCCTAACATAATGATCAGCAGAGAGCAAATGCCAGGTACATACTTTTCATTGATGGGATAAATAATTATTTGGGAAATTGGTAACACACATAAATAAGGTATTGAGGTTTGGGCGTGTTGGGGGTTTTTCGGGGGCATTGTTTTGTTTTTTTTCTCACAATGCTTTAAAAGGATGCTGGTTTTATTTGCTGTCAGAATCACCAAGTGAAGGGAACTAGTGGCCTTAGAATATGGAATTCAAGAGAATGATAGAATTGAGGCAATTTTAATGTGCTTGTGTGTGTGTTTCATTCTTTTTTTTTTTTCCTCCTGAGATGAGAGCAGGGTAATTACACAGGACTCAGTGCTAAGAATATTTAAAAAGTTTAAAAGTTTCACAGAATGGAAGATTATTTTAAAATTCTCACCAACTTCCAGTAGTGCGCTTGTTTTAGTCTAACTAGCTTTCACCCATACAGTCAAAATTACATAAAACAGAGCTGTTGAAGATGTGCTCTAACAATTTTTTTGCAATTTCTGAGCTATCTAAATGCTTCTTCCCAAAACACTTGTACTATTTTCTTGTTGATTCAGCACCGGATTGAAGTGTTTCTTTTTTTTCCTACCATCAACTTAAAAGCCTACTTTTTAATTAAGATTTATTTCTCATGCAATTGCCAAGTTGCTTCTTCTTTTCTTTTTTTTTCCATAGAGTGTAAGTCTGAACTTGACTTTCAAATCATTTACTTTAAAACCTTGAGATGCCTTCCATTTACATACCTATCTCCCTCAGTGATGAACTCTGTAGATGACATTCACAAACTGTCAATTCCCTTTATCTTTGTTCTGTAGTAGAATAGTGATTCTAAAGGAAAGAGTAGGTACAAATTACTGCTGAAGGGTTTATCAATGAGGGTCATTGTGTACAGCTGGTTAAATTGTATTAGTGATGTACCATTATGTAACTACTTCTAAAGATCAGCACAGTTGAGTTTGCAGTGGTAATGGAGTGGAGAGCCTTAACATTCACAAGTTTGTTCTCTTAAGTCTTTTAGAATTTGCTTTAGGGATTCCATGCATTTTATCCCCCTCTGTTCTATGTATTGCCCTCCCCTTTCTTTTGAAAGAAATAATTTAGCTTGATACATCACTAAAATAAAGATGGTGTTTTCCAACTTCTTTTGTAAATAGGTATGGAGAAGTTTAGGACTTCTGTCAGAAATACCATGAAACAGCTCCTGGGAATCCTTGTTTGGATAATGTGATAACTGCTAAATTGGGACAGGAAGCTAAGGCCAGAAAGGGTGGAGTAACAAGGAAAAGCCTGAGGGTCTCAGATGCTGGTGGGTTACCAACCAGCTCCAAGCATTTCATGAGAAAAACACGAATGGTTCTGGTTTTCCTGCCTCGGGCTTTGTCTCTCTCACAAACCCATTTGTAGCTCATAGGATATTACTGTTTCTTAATCTCAGCCATCCTTCCCTGCATTTCTTTCATGTTTTTCACAGCCTTAAGAGAACTTAAATGAGCCCATTGTCTTCCCTGCTTAGTACACCTCCCCTTAAAATACAGTAACTGAGGCACCAATCATTCAAACATCAACACAGCTGTTTCTTTGCCTTTTTCTTTTCTTTTTTATTCAAGATTTTGAGTTTCACTAATATTATTAGTCAAGAGTGACCATCAACTGCCATCTATTTCGTGGGGATGGAAATAGACCACTGGGACAGGAGAGTGCAATGGGTGCTTGCCCAGCCCGTGTTCTGAAGCAAAGAGGGTGACTTCAGCTCCCACTCTGTTTTCCTGCAGCCCTATGAGAGGTCAGTCAGCATTTCTGCTCTGCTTCTGTTCTGTGAAGATAGTTTTCTCATATATGAGGCAAGCTAGTCTTTCAATATCTCTTCTTCGACTGTTCCTCCTCCACTTCCTCCTCCTCCTATACCTCCTTATGCGTTTAAGAGGAGTTTTTCAAACTATGCTTTCTTGGTGCTTTGCTGAACCTGCACTGGTTCTGTTCCTCTCTAGCTCTGGGATTGTTAGCAACTTGCTTTCTAAGCCTGATTTGCACAATTAATAGACCTCAAAGGGTTTTTGGAAGCTCAAAACATGGTTTAAAAACCATGTACCTGATCTCCATCAGGTATCTGCTCCACTGTCAACTCTGGGACCGCCTCCAAAACACCCCTATCTTACTCCTCTGTCCTTCCATTGGGTTTCATTTGACTCCATAGCCCTCACTGGCATCTAATATATTGTATATTTCTGAGGTATATGCATTTTTAGTCTTGTTCATGGATCTGTCTCCAGTTCCTAGTGTCTGGCACATAGTAGACAATAAATATTGATTGATAGGACAAAGAATAGAATGGGTAAATTAAATACTTACATTCTGTATTTTACTATTTTGGCTATTATAAATAATGTTAATGTTAACATTTTTTGCACAGGTTTCTTTGTATGTATGATTTTACCTTAGGATAGACTCATAAAGAGTTATTGATTCTTTTCTGTAGCTACATGTTACTATCTGATGTTACTTCTTTTCAAATTAAAAAAAATGCTTTGATATTTCTGCTGTAGGTAAATTCTGTCAAGTGCCATTTATATGAAAAATATTTTTTTCTTCACTTTTAAAGAATATTTTTGGTAGGTACAGAATTCTGGGTTGACCTTATCTTCTCTTCCTCACAACCTTTTGGCATAGTAAAGCATGTTTCATTGTTTTCTGGCCTTCATTGTTTCTGTTGTGAATTCAAGCATTATTTTTATTGTATCTTAATGCGTCTTTTTTCCTCTGCTTTCAAGAAATATAGTTAATATTTATGAGTTTCCTTGATTTCTTTTCTTCTTAGAAATCATTAAATTATTTAAGTGGATCTCTTTCAATAAATTTGATAAAAATTATTCCAAAATCTCCAAAATCCCTACAGCCCCCCCCCACTTTTTTTTTTTTTTTTTTTTTTTTGGTCCCATACCCATTCCCCTCCTTTTGGGATTTCAGTTCTCTTCATCTCTTCCAATTATTTTTCTCTTTGCTGTTCATCTGGGTAATCTGCTGCTCTACCTTCAACTTCACTGACTTGCACTTTGGTTTTCTTCAAAGCTCTTTACAATTTCCCATTAAGCCAATTTTTTCTCCCAATACTTTGGCTTTCAGTTTTAAAATGTGCCTTTGGTGCTTTTTTGATATTTCAGTTCCTATACTTACCCTCTAAATGGTACATTTTTAACATCATATTTTCATATAAACAGAAACTTGTATTTCTTTCTTTAAATTTCAGTCTTTGTGACATCTTTGCATCCATTTTTGTTGGCTGCATATTGGTTGAATATGGTTAGTTTTGTTTTCTGTTTCTTTGTCTCATATATATGTTTCACTCTTGGATGTTTGTGATTATGTATCACAGAGTTATTGTGAAGATATTAAAAAGAATCCAGATGGTACGTTTTTGTTGTTGTTGTTTAAGCTTTTATTTATTTATTTGAAAGAGAGAGAACGAGAGAGGGTAGGGCAGAGGGAAAGGGAGAAGCAGATTCCCCTCTGAGAAGAGGGCCTGGTGTGGAGCTCAATCCCAGGACCCTGAGATCATGACCTGAGTCAAAGGCAGATGCTCAACCTCCTGAGCCACCCAGGCACCCTTAGCTGGTATATTTTGTGAAGAATTTCAATTGTTGTTCTAATAGGCAATTAACTTATTAGTTTATCACCTTGAACTCCACCCCCACCCCCCGTTGTTACAGAAGGTATAATGAAATCTTGATATACTTATCAACACCTTTAAAGTAGGGGACTTAAATGCCACACTGTCTCATAGGTAGACATCATCTGAAATCTATGTTCGTTTGATCACTTTGTTGCTTCTCTTCTCTAGCCCCCTTAGAATCCTCTCCTCCCATACACACAAACCACAGACCAGCAAAGGAATTGTGGAGAGGGGATTTAAAGCAGATTTGGGGTCCCCCATCAACACTATGCTCTGGATTCCGTATTGCCAGGCTTCTTACCAATTTTTAACAGTTCTGCTAAACTTAAATTCCATTCTATGATACTTTAAGCCAATAAGGCCTCTGATTTCTACTTGAATTTCAACTGACCTGCGACAGATACACTGAGATCCTTGATGGAAAAACTGTACAAATGTGGATCACACCCAGCTCACTTTTTTTTTTTCTTCTTTCAATGGTTGAATTCCCTTCAATTTTGGTATTTTTCTTTCATTTCTTCAAATAGTAAATTTTTAAATTTCTCTGATTTATAATTTCCACCTGCTCCTAGATGCTGTGAACAGTATTGTTCATTGTAGCATCTGGTACATAGTAATAGCTAACTAAATGGTGGTGTCTCTTTCAAGAAAATATAATTATGATGCTTATTTAATTAGTAGTTGAGAAGATAATATTAGTGATGATAATAATTATGGAAAAGAGGACTCTAGTCCAACACAGACTACTTTTTCATGACTTAAACTGGAATTCTTGCTTTGCTTTTTAGCAAATGAGTGAGAATAAAAATCACCGGTAAAAATACTGTGTTTTGTACTCTGATAAAAATAAAATGTTTTACAGGGCTTAAGTATTCATTTATAGGAGACATATCTTTTAGGCATATCCCTAAATGGATTTTATTTTTTATTTATAGAATAAATATTTTGAATCATACATAAATACATTACATTTTTCCTGAGATTTTAACTAACAATTTCTAGTTACTTCAAATATGGTTAAGTCTGAATAGATAATCTGTTCTCTAGAAAGCATTTCTCTGATTATGATGAAAATAAGGGCAAATTTTTAATAATAATGTGAACAAGCTATAATAGTGAATTTCTCATCATCATCTTTTCTTCCCTTTTTTGTCTTCTACAAATATCTTAGCAGTATAGTCTTTATCGCAAATTGACTACCATGTCAGCAAGGTTGGGTGATGGGATAAATGTAGGTATGCAATGTTTTCTTTATTTTTTTCTTCTCTTCTACCTCTCAATGTACATGTGATTCTTAGAGCATCATCTTGAACCATGAAAGCACACTTCTAGGATTTATGGCACAGGAAGCTAGAAGGATCTGTGGACATGAGGACACCATCACTAGAGCCACCATACTAACTCTGGATAATTTACTTCCGAATTTTACCATAAGAAAGATATACATTTCCATTTTGTTTAAGCCACTACTACTCCATGTCTCTTTTGTGTAGTTATATCTAATCCTGATTGAAGCACATTTATTTCCCACAAAGGATCTCTGGGACAGCTTTATCTCTTCCCTGGTATTCTCTATTCCTACCTACAAGGTATTGTGGAATTAGAATGTTCCTTCAATACTGTTGCATTGGATTGCTATATTGTGCTGTTATGAAGTTCAAACACAAGGGGCAGCAGTAATATCAGCTTTGACAGATGGCTGAACCGTAAGATTGGTTCAAGACTATAACCAATTTTGCTAAAGCTGAACACACTTAAAAATGTATCCTTAAAATGTTTGTCTTTCTTATTAGTTCACCCAACAAATAGTATGGTTCATTGTAACATTAGATACATAAATAGCTCACTAAGTGGTAGTGCATCTATTATAAATATAATTATTGTATTTATTTAATTAGTAATCAAGATGATAATTTCAATGGTGATAATCACTATGAAACAGAGCTAAGTTAGCATTTGAGACAGTAATCTCACCACTGAATATCCCTAAATTAAATCAAAAGAAGGAAATGGTAACTTTTCTTCTCGCATCCTCTTACTTCTCCACAGAGGAGGTATCCATGTTTGTGATTTCACAATCTTTTACAAGAAAGAATACTGTATAATTGTCATACAGCCAAAAAAGATGGAAAACATTCAATGCATAAAGTGACTATCATCCTAGAATGCTGATGACTGAAAGTGATGGTTCACTAGCTAACGTCTAAAGTGTCTTTATATAATATCTATGTTAATAATAGGGAAAGAGTGAATCATGATTATTGGTACAAAAATTGTAAATTAATTAATAATTATAGACTACTCACAGCAATATGTTTGAAAAGAGTCCTACAGTTCTTATTGCTTGCATAATTTTCCTAACTTTAATCACATTAGATTTTTATTGTTTTTGTTTAAATAGATGCAATACATTATGCTTTAATGAATTTTAGGAATTATATTATAGTTTAGTAATGTTTCAGAAATTGATAACAGTTTCAGCTAATTTATACGTTGGCTGATCATGAGATAGTGCCAAGTCACAAAATACACACACCCATACACACTCATCCACACACTATGTGGTGAACAGAAAACCTATAGTAATCAGGCCAACAGAAATAATTAAGAAAGTCATATGATATATGATAAAGCTGGATGTGAATAGCCTCAGTTACCTTATTTTTAAAGTATGATTAATAGTAACCCTTACAGGATAGAGTTTTTGTGTCTGGAATGCAGTCATCTTTTAATAAATATTATGTTATAATTTATAAAATTAAGCAGCAATATAGACATGCTTGCTAATTCATTTCAGAATATTACTTTAAACATTGCACAGAGAAACTTTTTTCTAAATCTCTCATAAAGAAACTCATAGCCTAAAAAAAAATACTCCTTATTATTTAATTAATTAATGATTATTTTTTAATGTTTCAAGTTTTTATTTAAATTCTAGTTAGCTAACATATAGTGCAGTATTAGGTTCAGGAGTAGAATTTAGTGGTTCATCACTTATGTATAACATCCAGTGCTTATCACAAGTGTCCTCTTTTATACTCATCACCCTTTTAGCTTATCCCCCTGCCCTCCTCCCTTCAGCAACCCTGTTTGTTCTTTATGATTTAAAAGCTAGGGTAGTTTTACCACATTCTGGAAGGTTTACCTAGATTTGTCAAACCATATTTTCTTTATCTAACCTTTAAATTTTATGCCATTTTTAGACTATGCCATATATTTTATCACCTGGCTACATTATCCTCTATAATAAATACTTGATTTTCTGTATTGTTTTTTTCCCTAAATGGATTTCAGTGTCTTCACCAATTAGCAGTGTCTTCATTATTAAAAGCCATGAACCCCATAATGGGGCTGGACAGGTGAAAACTTCTGAAACATTGGTTAGTAAGGAACAAATATTTCTCAGAATTGAATAAAAAAATAAAAATCTGTTATCAGCAGATAAAATTAAGATTTATACAAGTTTTATTTGAGGAAGAGGTGTCTGTTGTCTATCTCATCTAAAATTAAAAATCTTCCCATAAAATTTCATATTAATCCTCCCCATGAGAAAAGGGCTCCACTAAAAATGTGTTAGTGAGATCATTGCACAGAAAACCCTAAATTAAAGGTGTTGATGTTGTCTGTCTGGGAGGTTTTTAGTGCCTTCTGATTCTAGTCGTACCTGTAGATTAACAAAGAAAACTTCTAACAATTGAAGAGTAATATATTTATTATTCATTACTAGCCCTGTATTTTTGGGGGGAAATAATTAGGAATCTGATTATTAAATAGTACACATTAAAATTACTCCATTACTTTCAGAGGGCAAAAGAGAATCAGTTTAAATTTACATATTTTTAAAAAATTCATAGTGATAAGCTATCAGCGCACAAATTTCCATTTGGATCTTTGAGCTTTGCATTATCTTCTCTACTTCAATACTTACACTTGCATGTATTTCAACATCCAACTGCAGCTATTCCTAAAGGCCACACAGCAAAAGACAGATTTCCAAGAGATATTTTAATGGAACTTATTCAGTTGATTCTCGGTGCTCAAATGTTAAGTACAAAGTGCCGTGAAAAAATATATTCATCAAAAAGAAGAGCATGATAAAAGGTCTGCTCTAACAAATGTCAGCATAATCAAGATGCCTTGTGAACTAAAGCATTGTGTTATTAGACTGGATATAAATTTGTAGACCCATAGAATCCATATAAACCAGGTATAGACTCACGTGTAGAAAGCCATTGCTGAGCAGACAATACAGATAAGTGGAGTAAGGGGGACTTTTTTTTTTCTTTAAGATTTTATTTATTTATTTGACAGAGAGAACTAGAGAGCACAAGCAGGGAGAGAGGCATAGGGAGAGGGAGAAGCAAAAAGAAGGCTCTGTGTGGGGCTCCAAAAAGTACCTGACCTCATGATGCTGATATCATGACCTGAGCCAAAGGCAGATACTTAACTGGTTGAGCCACCTAGGTGCCCCAAAGGGGGCGTTTTAAATAAAGGTTGTTAAAATTGACTATGTATCTTGAAAAAAAAGTCATATCTGCTGATGCTCTGTGCAGAAATTAATTATGGATGATTAGAAACCTAAATGAGTTGGCAAAACTTGAAATTAAAGGAGACTTTCTAAAACCAAGACAAGTAAAATTTTCTTAAAATCAGTCACACAACATTAATCCATTAAGAAAAGGATTATTTCAACTATACTAAAATTAATAGCTATCAAGTGTCATTTTAAAAAAATGATGTGGAAGCCAGGTGAAAAGGGACATGTGCAATCTGCATAATTAATATTAAATAATTAATTAATATTATATTTGAAATCCCCAATGCATAACAAAACCCTGAAAATAAACAAGGAAAGGTTAATAGTGAAAATGTAGGCAAAAGCCAAGAAGGGCAATTCTACATAAGAAAAACAAAAATAACCTGGATTTAAAAATAAATACATGTTACCCAGAAGCTCAAAATAATATGTTATTATACACTCCTTTATTGGCCAGTATTTCAAAATCTGGTATTCTAAAGTGCTGGTGAGGAAATGGGGCAATAGGACCTCTCTTAGGCTCTAAGTTGGAGTGTAACTGGTAAAACTATTTTGAGAAATTATTTGTAGTTTAGCAGCAACATTAGACACATAGAGAGATGTGTCCTATAAATTATCAGGTCCATGGTTAGGTACACAGAGAAAGTCTTGCAGATACACATAGAAGACATATACACAGGCATTTATAGCAGCTTGTATGTAAAAACAAAAACTGGAAAAAACCCGAGTGTCTATTGTCAAAAAATCTATACAATTTACATATTTACTATGGACTGAGTATCTGGGTGCCCTCCTGCCCCAGCTGCCCAATTTATATGTTGCAAACTTGGGCCCCATGGTGACGGTACTAGAAGCTAGAGCCTTTGTGACACCAGTGGTCAGCAGCAACAGATAGCAGTGGACACATCCAGCGAACATGCACCTGCATATTCTTACCAACAGTCTAAACCATAAACAAGACTGAAGAATGTTCGTTGGAAACATTGCCTTGAACGAAGAAACTTCATTGAACAGGAAGTTGGCTTCCAGTTTGCACAGGCGTCGATGGAATGCTTTCTTTCTTTCTTTCTTTCTTTCTTTTTTTTTTTTTATTTTTTATTTTCTACTTTACCCAGTGAAAACAAAGTGTTTTTATGTGCCGTGCAAAAAAAAAAAAAAAAAAAAAAAAAAAATCACTAGATCATGAATGGGATTCTTCCCTTGTAAAAGAAACCCCAAATAGCTGTCTCACTCCTTCTGCCACATGAGGGCACATGAGAAGGCAGCTCTGTCTCTGTGAACTAGGAAACAAGTGCTCAGCAGACACCAGATTTGCCAAGGCCTAGATCCCGGACTTCTCAGCCTCCCAAAGTGTGAGAAATAAATTTCTGTGGTTTATAAACCACCCAGTCGTGGCACCTGAGTGGCTCAGTCCACTCGACGTCATACTCTTGACTCCATCTCAGGTCATGGTATCAGGGTCATGGGATCGAGCCCTCTGATGGACTCCACAATTAGAGTGGCCAGAATTTGCTAGAGGTTCTCTCTCTCCCTCTCCCTCTGCACTTTTCCCCTGCTCACGTTCTCTCTCTGTCTAAATAAATAAACAAAATTAAAGAAAAAGGAAGAAAGAAAGAAAAAACACCCAGTCCATGGTGTTATTGTTATAGCAGCCTTAATGGGCAATACCAGTATTTGTACAATTGAATTCAATAGCTACAATGAAAGCAAAGAATCATTTCTATAAATTTCTTTTCTTTAAATTTCTATATAAATATGAATATATCAATAATAAAACTGATCATAATATTTGAACATGATGTTGAATTCAGTTGAAAATAGGCTTTGTAGTTCTATAAAGTTTCAAACATGCAAACAATATTTTAAAATGTCAATGATGGACATCCACACAGGTATAGTATAAAACATGTATGGGACTGATAATCAGTAAGTTCATGAGATACTTTCCTCTGGGAAGCAGGGACATTTAATGGAATTAAATTAAATTCCACAATTAATGTGGAATTCCTGCTTTTTATAAAGAGTTTGAAACAAAAGAACTAATTATGTTGTTGAAAACAAGTGTGTTCATTGTGTAATTTTTATTTTTACTATGTTTAGTTTCATAATAAAAGGTTTACGTTAGACCTAAAAAAAAAAAGTGACAGCCCTAAGAGTTTGGGATACTTCAAATAGTCTTTCTTAATATAGCAGCTGCCCTGTCTTCCTTTTGGTTTAAAATGTTCACTTGCCTGGGTGCCTTAGCTGGTTAAGCAGGCCATGGTCTCAGGGTCATGAGGTGGAGCCCTGAATGACACTCAGGGTGAAATCTACTTGTCCCTCTCCCTCTGCCCATCCACTCCCACTCTCTATCACTCTCTAAAATAAATAAACAAACAAACAAACAAATAAATAAATAAAAATCTTTTAAAAAAATGTTCACTGGACTCCTATGGCTGCTGTAGAACCTCACTATAAATTAGTGGCTTAGCACAAATACATTCTCTTACAGTTCTGAAGCTCAGAAGTGCACATTGAATCTTATGGGACTAAAATCAAAGCATTGCCCAGGCTGCGTTCTTCCTGGTGAAAATCTGTTTCCTTTCCTCTTCTAGGTTCCCAACACCACCAGCAAGCTTTGGCTCATGGTCCTTTCCTCCATCTTTGAAGGGCATCTTTCTACCCTCTGCGTCACCCTCATATCCTCTTTCTTTGACTCACTTCTCCTGCCTCCCTCTTCTCGGGATTCTTATGATGAAATGGGACTACCTAGTTCTTTAATCTAATCACCTCTGCCAAGTCTCCTTTATCACGAAAGCCAATATGTTCATAGGTTCCAGGGACATTTGTGGGGGAGAGGTCATTACTCAGCCTACCACACCTCATAATCCATGACATTGCAAGTTCCAATGTCCTTCAGAGACAGTAGAACTGGTTGGGCTAATTTCAGTGATTCATTTTTAAATGTCTATACCAGCTGGTATATACATCTTTGATATGGCTGTCATTCTCATGATCTCTTATATATATATATATATATATAAAAGTCACTTTATATTTATAAAAATATGGCTTGTTAATTTTTTAAAAATGTGTTTGCTAATAGAGAACAAAAGATAAAAATCTAGGTCTATTATTTTTGACAACTGGAATTTTTTTGAATTGTTATTCATCTTCAGCCCTTAGCTCTATGTAACTCCTTGAGACCCAGCAGGCTGCTTCTGGTAATGACTTACACTGGTCAGAAGTCAGAGAATTCCCGCTATATACTTGCCCACACTTGGTAAGATCAGGTATGTTAATTTTAGCCATTCAATTATGTTAATAATATTTTATTTTAGTTTCTGTGTGGCTTTAATGTTGCACATCTTTTCATGTGTTTGTTTGGCATCTGCAAATCATGTTTGGTGAAATGTCTGTTCAAATATTTTTCCTTTTCTATTGAGTTGTTTGTTTCTTTTCTTATGGGTTTAGAGAGGCCTTTAGATATTTGGAATATGAGTCTTTTATCAGATATATGATGTGCAAATATTTTCTCCCAGTCTGTGGCTTCATTTACATTAAATGAGAAGCCTTTTGAAGAAAAAGTTTTTAATTTTGATGAAACTAATTTATCAATTTCTGTTGAACAGCTCTGCTGTAGAAGATAATTTACCAAAGAATAAGAATCTCATGTGTATGCATGTGTGTCTGTGTAAATGGAAAATCGTTCTTTGTTTCAATTTTCTTGTCTGTAAACAAAATCATACTTTGCATAGGTCTATATCAATGAATTCACAGAAACTCTCCCTCAAGGCTCATACCTCCCTGGGGAAAACAACAAAAACACAGGAAGAGAAGGAAGTAGAAAGAAAAGCAGGGAAGGGCAGAGAAAGAAGAGAAAAGAAGCTACTGTTTTTGAACTTATTTTGTGTTGAGTGCCAGACAGTTTCCTTGAAATCCCACAGTGAGTTTGTGAGGTAGGTACAATTATTCCCATGATATTGTTGTATAAATCAGTAAACCCCAGAGATGGAATATCAAACTTGGGTCTCTGACACTGGCTCCTCCTAGACTTCGATACGCTGCCGCAGAGAAGGACACTACAAATCAGGGTTGATAAGATGATTCTTGGGAATAGAAATGAAGCACTAGATACGAGTCTTTCATCTTTTCCACTGCATTCTGTTAGAAGTTAAGGAGCTAAAAGTCTCTTGATAATACACAGTTTAAATTTCTTAAAGCCTCTTGATTGTTTTTTACAAAGCACTAGTATCCAGTTATTCAGTGTACAATTTTTGCAACGTCTACTTTCATACCTAATTTCATTCAAAGCAGTCTATTTTTTATTAAATACATAGGAAGTGTTACATCTTTGCCCATTATGTAACACCAAATTTTAAAACTGTAAAACTTTGGGGGGACCTGGGTGGCTCAGTGGGTTAAAGCCTCTGCCTTCGGCTCAGGTCATGATCCCAGGGTCCTGGGATTGAGCCCCACATTGGGCTCTCTGCTCAGCAGGGAACCTGCTTCCCCCTTTTCCTCTCTGCCTGCCTCTCTGCCTACTTGTGATCACTGTCTGTCAAATAAATAAATAAAATCTTAAAAAAAAAAAAAGACTATGAAACTTTGTTCATCTGCATTACATAAGCCAAAGAGATATTTAAGTCAATACATTTTTTAGGTGACCTGATCGAGACAGCAATATAATTCAGAATACTGATGTTTTACTTAGCATTATGCCCTCCAGCACCAACCACATCATTGCAATGGCAAGAGTTAGTTCTTTTTGATGGCTGAGTAACATTCATACACACACACACACACACACACACACACACACTACATCTTTATCCATTCATCTGTCGATGGACATTTGGCCTCTTTTCATAATTTGGCTATTGATAATACTAAAAGTACTCTCAGAAAAGGACTGTAATCAGAAATTTTAAAACACTAATAAATAATAATCTTCATTTATAAACCCTGATGACATTGTGGGTTAAAACCTGTGCATTTATGTTAAGTTTGTACATTCTGGTCTAGCTGGGTCTGATGAGGCAGGCTTTACTTAAATTTTTTCTATCTGAAAACAGTTATCTAAAAAGTATACTGCTCTTAAGAAATTATATTGTTCTTTCCTGTTATTTTTTACATTATTTTTATTAAGTTTTTAATTGCGTTTCCTATTTCTTTTCAAGATTTTATCTATTTATTTGACAGAGAGAGAGTGATCACAAGTAGGCAGAGTAGCAAGCAGAGAGGGGGGAAAGCAGGCTCCCCACCAAGCAGAGAGATTGGGGCTTGATCCCAGGACCCTGTGATCATGACCTGAGCCAAAGGCAGAGGCCTAACCCACTGAGCCACTCAGGTGCCCCTATTTTTTTTTAAGAAAAGAAAATTTATTCTTAAGAATTCTCTATTATCCATTACTGGGAAACCAAATAATAATGTGTATAAAATTGTGTGTCATATACAGAACCCTGTATATGCATGCTTTGTATTTACTGTTCACAATTGCATAATCCATTCATTAACAAAACATCTGTGTTATGCAGATAATAAACAATTTAATCTTCTCTCTATCACCTAGGTAGGATACTCGTTAATAATTTCTAGTTACTAGTTCTTGATAGAGTTTTCCTTTTTCTAACTTCTAACTCTAGAATGTGTACAACATCTTTTCTAGTATGATGTTGACAAGAAAATCACAAAACATTTTGGATGATAAGAAAAATTCAGGAAAACAAAAAAAAAAAAAAGAAGAAGAAGAAGAAACAGAAGAAAGGAAGAAAGAAAGAAAAGCATACATATATTTATATTTTGTGATGCAAAGTTTTAGTTCCTTTATTTTTTTCTGTGTCTCAAAAAGGTACAATGCTACACATTGTCCAGTTCTTACATGATGCCATATGACTCGTCTTTGAACAAATAATAAAATATATTCACAATTTCTCTGGAAAACATAGTATTGCATTCCATTCACAGATACATGAAGTGAATACTATACAATCCCCGATTAAAAGTAAAAGGTGTAAAAATTAAAAGTGAAGGTTACAGGATAATTCAGATTCATGCCTACTATAAAGAAAGCATATTCTAAATTTGGGACAAAAACAAAAAAGAACAAAACAAAACCTAATTTCTTTTTCATGACCTGACAGTTAAATATATATTTTTTAATAGCGACTTTCATAATGTATAAACATGCCATCATTATCTCAGGTCACTATTGGTTTATTGTACACATGGGAGAGAATCTATTCAGGAGTTTCCATATTTTTCAAGTCAATACAGAAACAAGACCTGAAAGAGTGACCTGCGTTAGTTACCTCAAAGAAATGGGTATAGATTTTTCATTAAATTCAACTCACTTCATTGAATAACATGAAAAGGCAGGAGGGTATATGTCTGATCAGAAACCACAAGCTTTCCTTGAAACTATTAGAACAATGACAAATCATATCTCTAAAAATTATACTAATTGTTCTGATACATCTATAGATGATAATAAATCAGTTCAAGGCCAGTTTAACAAAACAGTAAGTACATTGTAGTGGCAACTTCATAATGATGGACTTGTTTTTTTATGCACATCTAAAACAGGAATAAGTTATTGCTGCTTAGATTACCAAGTTACATAAAAACAATAAGAGACCCCCAGCAATATGCATCTGTGTTTATTAATCTTTTTTTTTATATACAGTGGAATTTTAGTGTGGAAATATGAAACTAAGGGTTCTCGTGTCTTACCAAAGTAGTATTTGCGTTAAAATGTAAAAAGGTCTGCTATGCAAAATGCAGTTGTTCCTGGTTGTTAATTTTCATTCAGCCTCATTCCACCATAAAAAAGCTATTAAAAACATTCATTAACAGTTAATTTGAAGTACCTAAGACAGGGATCCCTAAACCTCCACTGATATCTTTCCAACAGCCTCCTAATCTCTGCAAGTTGTTGGCAAGTGCAAAACTAGTTCATCAATCCTCCATTTCAGTTTTTGAGCAAATGCAAATGACTTGCCTGCAGATGTAGAAGGGAAAGGCAGGGTGTTTAGAGAAATACACTTTTTACGCTAGCCTCATGAGGCAAGCTCTTCTAATCTTTATGTCGTATCAGAAAGCCACACAAATTTTAACTATGCTTTGATATACCAAAGAATTTATGGTATATTTTGCATGCATGCTCATTATCATGCTTAAACAGCTATACTCAAAATTTTTAACCCTAAAGACTACTCCTTGGTCAATTTTCAGCAATTGTTTCCAAGAATAAAATGATCAGCTTTCAAAGTATCTGTTCCTGAGTCTATGAAGATATTTTTTAGTTGATATGTTAATTTATATAGATGTTGAGCCATGTGATTTTCTATTCCAAACCTATCATGAATCAGGTATATGGTACAGCTATTGTTTTTTTTTTTTTTTTTTTTTTTTAATAAAGCCTGCCCCCTGCACATCTTGCTTGGATAAAATTACATACATATTCTTTTTTTTTTTTTTTCTTTAAAGATCTTATTTATTTATTTATTTAACAGAGAGAGAGAGAGAGAGAGAGCACAGAATGGGGAACAGCAGGCAGAGGGAGAGGGAGAGGGAGAAGCAGGCCCATGGAGCAGGGAGCCTGATATGGGGCTCAATTCCAGGACCCTGGGATAATGACCTGAGCTCAAGACAGTTCCTTAACTGACTGAGGCACCAGGTGCTCCTAAATACATATTCTAACATTGATATATTGTACAAAGTGTTGATAAAAGATTTTAAAAATTAAACAGGGTCACTAAGTAGTTGATACAGTAACTATATATAGGTAATTGATAATCTCTTTTCAAATAGTTGCTATTAATCAGATACCCAGGCACTACCCCAGACCTTCAAAATCAAAATTCCAGAAGACCTGGAAACTCCATTTTATTATGTTTCTCTAGGTAATTCTGATGCTCAGATATATTCAGTTAAAAACTATTGGGAACTGTGAATGATTGCTTAAAGGAGAAGTATTCCTCATGGAGGAATCCCATTTATTATTGGTAGTAAAAGGAGACTTTAAAGCAACTGTCCTTAATATGCTCAAAGATCTAGGGGGAAATATAACAATAAATAAATAAAATTAGGAAAATGATATATGATAAAAATGAGAGTATCATGGAGAGATTACCTAAATAATATAGAGGAATTAAACAAATTCTGGAGCATGAAAATTATAATAACTGAAATGAAAAATTCATCAGAGGGTTCAGCAGCAAATCTCAGCAACTAAGAAGAATTACTGAACTTGAATATAGAACAACTAAAATCATTCAGTCTAAGAAACAAGAATTAAAAAGCAAGAACAGTGAACAGAGCTTAATATATGGGACACCAAAATGTTCTTCATACATACTATGGGAATCTCAGAAAGAAAAGAGAGAGAAAGGGACAAAATAATATTGGAGAAATAATATTGGAAAACTTCCCAAATTTGATTAAAGGAATACATCAACAAATCCAAAACATCAACAAATTCCAAATAAGAAAAACTCAGAGACCTCTTACCAAGACCAATATAATCAAACTATTGAAGGTCAAAACCAAAGAGAGGATCTTAAAAGCAGCATGAGAGAAGTGACTCATCATTCATAGGATTTTCAGTAAGGTAACTAACCATTTTTCCATCAGAAACTATAGAGGCCAGAAAATAATAGAATAACATATTTACAGTATTGAAAGAAACAAAACAAAACAAAACAAAATTCCTGCCAACTAGCAATTCTATGTAAAGTAAAACTGTTCTTCATAAATGAAGGAGAAGGGCTCCTGGGTGGCTCAGTCAGTTAAGTGGCTGCTTTCAGCTCAGGTCATGATCATGAGATCCTGGAATTGAGCCCCACACCAGGCTCCCTACTCAGCAGACAGCCTGCTTCTCTCTCTCCCTCTGGTACTCCTTCTGCTTGTTCTCTCTCTCTCTCTCTGTCAAATACATAAATAAAATCCTTAAAAATAAAAAAAGGGAGGGAGAAATTAAAAGGTTCCTAGACAAACAAAAGCTGAGGGAGTTTGTTACCAGTGGATTTACCCTACAAGAAATGCTTAAGGACATCTTTCAGGCTGAAATGAAAGGACCCTAGGCAGTACTTCAAAGTGATGAGAAAAAATAAAGATCTCAGTAAAGGTAAAACATGGGCAAATGTAAAAGTTAGCAATATTGTATTTCTGATTTAAAACTATATTTCTTATTTCCTTTAGATTTGAAAGAAAAATGTATAAAAATTATAAATATATGTCTTTGAGAATACAGTGTACAAAGATGGATTTGTAACAATAGCAGAGTGCAGAGGGAAAACTAAACTGCATAGAAGCAGAATTTTTATTGTTACTGATGGTAATCAACATCAATTTAAAATAGATTGTTATAAAATTTAAGATGTTAAACGTAGTCTTATAATAACCATTAAAAAATATACACAAAAGGTCCAAACGAGAAGGGAATTAGAATGACTCCCTACAAAAAAATCAACTCAGCACCCAAAAATATAATGAAAGACATGAGGGATACAAAGGCCTAAGATATACAGAAAAGAGACAAATGCAGAGGTGAGTCCTTTCTTATCAGTAATCATGTTAAATATAAATGGGTTAAATTCTCTAATCAAAAGGCAGTTATTGACAAAAGAGATAAAAAGATGGCCCCACCTATGGACAGTTTATATAAATAATGCATTTCGGGTCCCCAAATATAGATAGATTAAAAATTAAATGATGGAAAAGATATTCCATGTTAGTAGTAACCAACAGAGAGCTGGGGTAGTTGCACTGTTAGGTAAATGTACTTAAGTGAGCAATTGTTGTAAGAGAAAAAGGAGGTCATTATATATTGAAAAAAGTGTCAATTGAGCAATAAAATATAACAATTATAAATATGAATGCATCAAAAAAGAAAGCACAAAAATAGGTGCAGGAAAGTTTGGCAAAATTGAAAGTAGAAATACAGTTCTATAAGAATAGTTGAATACTTCCTAATGCTACTTTAAAATATGGCTAGAACAACTAGACAGAAAGATCAATAAAAATATATAGTCCTGGACCCACAACTATAAACTGGCTAGACCAAAAGACATTTATAGAACTTTTCACCCAATAACAACAAGATATACATTCTTCTCAGGTGTAGATGAAACATTCTTTAAGCTAGATCATATGCTAGACCATAAAAAGTACTCCATAAATTTAAAAACATCGATATAATACAAAGTATATTTTCTAACTGCAAAGAAGTGAAGCTAGAAATCAATAATGGAGAAAAGACTGGAAAATTGAAAAATATGTAGAAACTAAGCAACACTTTCTTAAATAACCAGTTGAGCCACTGGAGATAAATCACACCAGAAATTTTAAAAGTACTTAGAGAAAAATGAAAATGAAAATATAACATAAGGAAACTTATGGGATATAATTTGTAGTTGTAAATTGCTACATGATGAAAGGAGAAAGATCTCAAACATAATTTTACTCTTTGAGAAACTGAAAAAATAAGAGAAAACTAAAACTAAAGCCTTAAGAAGGAAGATAATAATAAATATAAAGGTGAAAAAAAGACATAGATAGGTCGAAAGTAAAAGGATGAAAAATATATTCCATGCAAACAGTAACCAAAAGATAGCTGAGGTGACTGTATCAATATCAGATAAAATATTTTTTAAGTCAAAAAATATTAGAAGAGGATGAGCCGCATCTCCGCCTACCCACGGGTCCTGTCCCCGTGCCCTAATAAATCACCTTTGCACCAACGACGTCTTAAGAATTCTTTCTTTAGTCGTCGCCTCCGAACATCCTCACCCCACCGAACCTGACTTAGGTTCTGGGACTTCATCATTTTTGGCGAGCCAGCAGGAGTTTTGTGAGTCTTTACATTTGGACTCTGAGCTTCGGTGCAAAATTGGGTAGGCCTGTCTTGCTTCTCCCTAATATGTGGACATTTATAGAGTAATTTTGACGTACATGGTCTACCTTTCTACCAGAGAACAACCAGGGGTGATGTTCCCGTTCTCAATGAGCAACTAATGAACTAGCTAGGTCCTTGTGTCTACCCCTGTATTAACAGGAGACCCAGAAACTGTGGACGCAGCAATTGTCAATAAACATGATTGCCTGTTGGGGCGCCTGGGTGCCTCAGTGGGTTAAGCAGCTGCCTTCGGCTCAGGTCATGATCCCAAGGTCCTGGGAACGAGTCCCACGTCGGGCTCTCTGCTCAGCTGGCAGCCTGCTTCCTCCTCTCTCTCTCTCTCTGCCTGCCTCTCTGCCTACTTGTGATCTCTCTGTCAAATAAATAAATAAAATCTTAAAAAAAAAAAAACATGATTGCCTGTTAACCAATTTCAGTCATAGGACATCAAAAGCTATTTGTGACCTCTCCTTTTTCCTGATTCACTCCTTATTCGGCGGGATATCCATCTTTCTAAGACAGCTTTGGATCTGATATACCTCAGCATATTAGGCCTTTAATAAAAAGAGCATCACCGAAGGGAGGAGTCAAGATGGCGGAGAATTAGCAGGCTGAGACTACTTCAGCTAGCCGGAGATCAGCTAGATAGCTTACCTAAAAATTGCAAACACCTGAAAATCCATCGGCAGATCGAAGAGAAGAAGAACAGCAATTCTGGAAACAGAAAATCAACCACTTTCTGAAAGGTAGGACTGGCGGAGACGTGAATCCAAAGCAACGGGAAGATAGATCTCGGGGGGAGGGGCCAGCTCCCAGCAAGCGGTGGAGCAACGGAGCACAAAATCAGGACTTTTAAAAGTCTGTTCCGCTGAGGGACATCGCTCCAGAGGCTAAACCGAGGCGAAGCCCACGCGGGGTCAGCGTGGCCTCAGGTCCCGCAGGTTCACAGAAGAATCGGGGGTGTCTGAGTGTCGCAGAGCTTGCGCGTATTGGAACAGGGAACCCGGCTACAGAGACAGAGCCGACAGTAAGCTCGCAGCTCGGTGTTCCCTTGAACTGGTCGCAGGCTCAGTGAGCTTGGAGCACGGCCGGAGGTCAGGCAGACGGGAGTTACTGGGCGCTGTTCTCTGAGGGTGCACTGAGGAGTGGGGCCCCAGTCTCTCGGCTCCTCCGGGCCGGAGACCAGGAGGCCACCATTTGTATTCCCGTCCTCCGGAACTCTATGGAAAGTGCTCAGGGAACAAAAGCTCCTAAAAGCAAACCCTAGCGGATTATACCCCGGCCCCTGGTAAGGGCGTGCAATTCCGCCTGGGGCAAAGACACTTGAGAATCACTACACCAGGCCCCTCCTCCAGAAGATCAACAAGAAATCCAGCCGAGACCAAGTTCACCTACCAAGGAGTGCGGTTTCAATACCAAGGAGAGCAGCAGAATTCCAGGGGAGGAGAAAGCAAAGCACGGAACTCACGGCTTTCTCCCTGTTATTTTTTTTAGTCTTGCAGTTAATTTAATTTTTTTCTTTTTTATTTTTTGTTTTTTTTCTCGCCTTCTGGTAAAAAAAAATTTTTTAACTTTTACCCTTTTCTTTTCTAACGTTTTTTAACTAGTTTATCTAATATATATATATATATTTTATATTTTTCTTTATTCGTTTTCTTTTTTTTTAATTCTTTTCATTTTTATTTTTTTATTTATTTTATTTTATTTTCTTTTTCCCTTTTTGAACCTCTTTTTATTCCCTAACCCACCTCACGATTTGGGATCAGTTCTGATTTGGTTAAAGCATATTTTCCTGGGGTTGTTGCCACCCTTTTAGTATTTTACTTGCTCCTTCATATACTCTTATCTGGAAAAAATGACAAGACAGAAAAATTCACCACAAAAAAAAGAACAAGAAGCAGTACCAAAGGCTAGGGACCTAATCAATACAGACATTGGTAATATGTCAGAACTAGAGTTCAGAATGAAAGTTCTCAAGGTTCTAGCCGGGCTCGAAAAAGGCATGGAAGATATTAGAGAAACCCTCTCGGGAGATATAAAAGCCCTTTCTGGAGAAATAAAAGAACTAAAATCTAACCAAGTTGAAATCAAAAAAGCTATTAATGAGGTGCAATCAAGAATGGAGGCTCTCACTGCTAGAATAAATGAGGAGGAAGAAAGAATTAGTGATATAGAAGACAAAATGAGAGAGAATAAAGAAGCTGAGCAAAAGAGGGACAAACAGCTACTGGACCACGAGGGGAGAATTCAAGAGATAAGTGACACCATAAGACAAAACAACATTAGAATAATTGGGATTCCAGAAGAAGAAGAAAGAGAGAGGAGAGCAGAAGGTATACTGGAGAGAATTATTGGCGAGAATTTCCCCAATATGGCAAAGGGAACGAGCATCAAAATTCAGGAGGTTCAGAGAGAACGCCCCTCAAAATCAACAAGAATAGGCCCACACACCGTCACCTAATAGTAAAATTTACAAGTCTCAGTGACAAAGAGAAAATCCTGAAAGCAGTCTGGGAAAAGAAGTCTGTAACATACAATGGTAAAAATATTAGATTGGCAGCTGACTTCTCCACAGAGACCTGGCAGGCCAGAAAGAGCTGGCATGATATTTTCAGAGCACTAAATGAGAAAAACATGCAGCCAAGAATACTATATCCAGCTAGGCTATCATTGAAAATAGAAGGAGAGATTAAAAGCTTCCAGGACAAACAAAAACTGAAAGAATTTGCAAACACCAAACCAGCTCTACAGGAAATATTGAAAGGGGTCCTCTAAGCAAAGAGAGAGCCTACAAGTGGTAGATCAGAAAGGAACAGAGACCATATACAGTAACAGCCACCTTACAGGCAATAAAATGACACTAAATTCATATCTCTCAATAGTTACCCTGAATGTTAATGGGCTAAATGCCCCTGTCAAAAGACACAGGGTATCAGAATGGATAAAAAAACAAAACCCATCTATATGTTGCCTCCAAGAAACTCATTTTAAGCCCGAAGACACCTCCAGATTTAAAGTGAGGGGGTGGAAAAGAATTTACCATGCTAATGGACATCAGAAGAAAGCAGGAGTGGCAATCCTTATATCAGATCAATTAGATTTTAACCCAAAGACTATAATAAGAGATGAGGAAGGACACTATATCATACTCAAAGGGTCTGACCAACAAGAAGATATAACAATTTTAAATATCTATGCCCCCAACGTGGGAGCAGCCAACTATATAAACCAATTAATAACAAAATCAAAGAAACACATAAACAACAATACAATAATAGTAGGGGACTTTAACACTCCCTTCACTGAAATGGACAGATCATCCAAGCAAAAGATCAGCAAGGAAATAAAGGCCTTAAATGACACACTGGACCAGATGGACATCACAGATATATTCAGAACGTTTCATCCCAAAGCAACAGAATACACATTCTTCTCTAGAGCACATGGAACATTCTCCAGAATAGATCACATCCTCAGTCCTAAATCAGGACTCAACTGGTATCAAAAGATTGGGATCATTCCCTGCATATTTTCAGACCACAATGCTCTGAAGCTAGACTCAACCACAAAAGGAAGTTTGAAAAGAACCCAAATACATGGAGACTAAACAGCATCCTTCTAAAGAATGAATGGGTCAACCGGGAAATTAAAGAAGAATTGAAAAAAATCATGGAAACAAATGATAATGAAAATACAACGGTTCAAAATCTGTGGGACACAACAAAGGCAGTCCTGAGAGGAAAATATATAGCGGTACAAGCCTTTCTCAAGAAACAAGAAAGGTCTCAGGTACACAACCTAACCCTACACCTAAAGGAGCTGGAGAAAGAACAAGAAAGAAACCCTAAACCCAGCAAGAGAAGAGAAATCATAAAGATCAGAGCAGAAATCAATGAAACAGAAACCAAAAAAACAATAGAACAAATCAACAAAACTAGGAGCTGGTTCTTTGAAAGAATTAATAAAATTGATAAAGCCCTGGCTCAACTTATCAAAAAAAAAAGAGAAAGACCCAAATAAATAAAATCATGAATGAAAGAGGAGAGATCACAACTAACACCAAAGAAATACAAACTATTATAAGAACATACTATGAGCAACGGTACGCCAACAAATTTGACAATCTGGAAGAAATGGATGCATTCCTAGAAACATATAAACTACCACAACTGAACCAGGAAGAAATAGAAAGCCTGAACAGACCTATAACCAGTAAGGAGATTGAAACAGTCATTAAAAATCTCCAAAAAAACAAAAGCCCAGGGCCAGACGGCTTCCCGGGGGAATTCTACCAAACATTTAAAGAAGAACTAATTCCTATTCTCTTGAAACTGTTCCAAAAAATAGAAATGGAAGGAAAACTTCCAAACACATTTTATGAGGCCAGCATCACCTTGATCCCAAAACCAGACAAGGATCCCATCAAAAAAGAGAGCTATAGACCAATATCCTTGATGAACACAGATGCGAAAATACTCAACAAAATACTAGCCAATAGGATTCAACAGTACATTAAAAGGATTATTCACCACGACCAAGTGGGATTTATTCCAGGGCTGCAAGGTTGTTTCAACATCCGCAAATCAGTCAATGTGTTACAACACATCAATAAAAGAAAGAACAAGAACCATATGATACTCTCAATAGATGCTGAAAAAGAATTTGACAAAGTACAGCATCCCTTCCTGATCAAAACTCTTCACAGTTTAGGGATAGAGGGCACATACCCCAATATCATCAAAGCCATCTATGAAAAGCCCTCTGCAAATATCATTCTCAATGGAGAAAAACTGAAAGCTTTTCCGCTAAGGTCAGGAACACGGCAGGGATGTCTATTATCACCACTGCTATTCAACATAGTACTTGAGGTCTTAGCCTCAGCAATCAGACAACAAAAGGAAATTAAAGGCATCCAAATCAGCAAAGAAGAAGTCAAATTATCACTCTTCACAGATGATATGATACTATATGTGGAAAACCCAAAAGACTCCACTCCCAAACTTCTAGAATTTGTCCAGGAGTTCAGTAAAGTGTCAGGATATAAAATCAATACACAGAAATCAGTTGCATTTCTCTACACCAACAACAAGACAGAATAAATAGAAATTAAGGAGTCAATTCCATTTACAATTGCACCCCAAACCATAAGATACCTAGGAATAAACCTAAGCAAAGAGGCACAGAATCAATACTCAGAAAACTATAAAGTACTCATGAAAGAAATTGAGGAAGACTCAAAGAAATGGAAAAATGTTCCATGCTCCTGGATTAGAAGAATAAATATTGTGAAAATGTCTATGCTACCTAAAGCAATCTACACATTTATTGGAATTCCTGTCAAAGTACCATCCATCTTTTTCAAAGAAATGAAACAAATAATTCTAAAATTTATATGGAACCAGAAAAGACCTCGAATAGCCAAAGGGATATTGAAAAAGAAAGCCAAAGTTGGTGGCATCACAATTCCGGATTTCAAGCTCTATTACAAAGCTGTCATCATCAAGACAGCATGGTACTGGCACAAAAACAGACCCATAGATCAATGGAACAGAATAGAGAGCCCAGAAATAGACCCTCAACTCTATGGTCAACTAATCTTCGACAAAGCAGGAAAGAATGTCCAATGGAAAAAAGACAGCCTCTTCAATAAATGGTGCTGGGAAAATTGGACAGCCACATGCAGAAAAATGAAACTGGACCATTTCCTTACACCACACACGAAAATAGACTCAAAATGGATGAAGGACCTCAATGTGCGAAAGGAATCCATCAAAATCCTTGAGGAGAACACAGGCAGCAACCTCTTCGACCTCAGCCGCAGCAACATCTTCCTAGGAACAACACAAAAGGCAAGGGAAGCAAGGGCAAAAATGAACTATTGGGATTTCATCAAGATCAAAAGCTTTTGCACAGCAAAGGAAACAGTTAACAAAATCAAAAGACAACTGACAGAATGGGAGAAGATATTTGCAAACGACATATCAGATAAAGAACTAGTGTCCAGAATCTATAAAGAACTTACCAAACTCAACACCCAAAGAACAAATAATCCAATCAAGAAATGTTTAGAGGACATGAACAGACATTTCTGCAAAGAAGACATCCAGATGGCAAACAGACACATGAAATAGTGCTCCATATCACTCGGCATCAGGGAAATACAACTCAAAACCACAATGAGATTTCACCTCACACCAGTCAGAATGGCTAAAATCAATAAGTTGGGAAATGACAGATGCTGGCGAGGATGTGGAGAAAGGTGAACCCTCCTACACTGTTGGTGGGAATGCAAGCTGGTGCAGCCACTCTGGAAAACAGCATGGAGGTTCCTCAAAATGTTGAAAATAGAACTGCCCTATGACCCAGCAATTGCACTACTGGGTATTTACCCTAAAGATACAAACGTAGTGATCCAAAGGGGCACGTGCACCCAAATGTTTATAGCAGCAATGTCCACAATAGCCAAACTATGGAAAGAACCTAGATGTCCATCAACAGATGAATGGATCAAGAAGATGTGGTATATATACACAATGGAATACTATGCAGCCATCAAAAGAAATGAAATCTTGCCATTTGCGACAACATGGATGGAACTAGAGCGTATCATGCTTAGCGAAATAAGTCAAGCAGAGAAAGACAACTATCATATGATCTCCCTGATATGAGGAAGTGGTGATGCAACATGGGGGCTTAAGTGGGTAGAAGAAGATCAATGAAACAAGATGGAATTGGGAGGGAGACAAACCATAAGTGACTCTTAATCTCACAAAACAAACTGAGGGTTGCTGGGGGGAGGGGGGTTGGGAGAAGGGGGTGGGATTATGGACCTTGGGGAGGGTATGTGCTTTGGTGAGTGCTGTGAAGTGTGTAAACCTGGTGATGCACAGACTTGTACCCCTGGGGTTAAAAATATATGTTTATAAAAAATAAAAAATTTAAAAAAAAAGAGCATCACCTTTCTTTTTCAAAGTGTGATAAACTTTGAGTACCTAATATATGTAAAGTAGAAAGAAGAAAACAAATCCATTTGCAACGAAGGACAGGTTTTCTGGGTAGCAGTGGGACAGCTAAATTCTTCTCAGCTGTGTTCTCCTTTAAAGAACTTTATTGATATTATCTGTTAATAAAAAATAAAATAATTAGTACTTTAAAAAGAACTTTATTGAAATAAATAACTTCCTGACAAGAAAAAAATAAAAATATTAGAAGAGGCAAAGAAGGAGAAGTTTGACTAAAGTGTCAATCAAGAAAATATAACAATTATACAATTACATGCACAAAACAAGAGTGCCTCAAAATATATGAAGCAAATATTGACATATTTGAAAGGAGAAATAATGAGTTCTGAAATAGTATTTGGAGATTTCAATACACTGCTCTCGATAATGGTGAAACATTTAGAAAGTAGAACAATGAAAACATAGTCCTTGAAAAACATTAGAAACCAAACACATCTAAGAAACATATATAGAACACTCATAGCAGAACATACCTTCTTTTTCAAAGTTCACATGGAATGTTCTTCATGTTACTCTATACATTAGGCTAGATTGAAATTGTACACAGGATACAGAATCTAATGGCAAAAGCAAAACAGGAAAATTCATGAACACATTAAAATTAACAACACACCCTTAATCAACTGATATATCAGAAAAGAAATCACAAGGCAAAATTTAAATACTTAAAGATGAATTAAGACAAAAATACAACATAACAAAACTGATGAGAAGTACTTTTGAGAGGAAAACTTAGGAGTAAATTCCTACAAATTTGTTTTGGCCTCAACCAAAAATCTGATTTTGTACCTTAAGGAACTGGAAGAAAAGCAAACTAAACCCAGAGCTAGCACAAGGAATGAAAGAATAAAGGTCTGACTGGAGATGAATAAAATAGACAATAGGAAAGAAATAGAAAAAATCAATGAAAATAACAAATGTGTCTTTTTAAAGAAAGAAAATAGGCAGATCTTATGTAAACTGACAAAAACAATCAGAAAGAGGACATAAATAATTAAATTCAGAAATGAAAGTAAGGGCATTGCTACCACTCACAGGGAAATAAAAAGAACTAAGAGATAATACTATGGGTAATTGTACACCAACAAATCTAGATGGAATTGAAAGATTACTAGAAACACAAAATTACCAAAACTGGCTCAAGAAGAAATAGAAAATGTGAAAGATCTATAAAAAGTAAAGAGATTGAATCTATAATAAAAACCTCTCAACAAAACACAGGACCAGATGGCTTCACTGGTAGATTCTACCAAACATTTAAAAAAGAAATAACACCCATCCTTCAGATATTCTCCCAAAAAATAGAAGAGGAAAGAACACTTCCTAACACATTTTGTGAGGTCAACATTACATTGATACCAAAGTTATGTAAAGACATCATTAGAAAAGAAAACTATGGACTTATATCTCTTATGAATATAAATGGAAAAATCCTCAAAAGAATACCAGCAAATCAAATCCAACAGCATATTAAAGCATTTTACACCATGGCAAAGTTAAATTTATCCCAGTAATGCAAGAGTGGCTTAACATTTTTAAAAATCGTTAACCACATTATAGAATTAAGGGGAAAAATAGCACATGATCCATGACCTTCTCAATGCAGGAAATTCATGTGATAAAATGCAATATTTTTTCATGATATAACTCTTCAAAAACTAGAAATAAAATAATACTTAAGATGATAAAAGAAAATTATGAAAAGCCTGCAGATAATTTCAAACTCAATGTTGATTAGTATGATCTGAAAACGTCTACCCTAAGATCAGTAAAAAGAAAGGATGCCTGATTTTACCAATGTTAGTCAAAGCTGTACTGGAATCTCTGGCCAGGCAATTAGGCAGGAGACAGAAATAAGAGGCATCCAATTATAAAGAAAGAAGTAAAATTATAGACCAGATGATCCTATATATAGAAAGTCCCCCAAAACTCATATGTAAGGCTGCTACTGTTAATAAATTCAAAAGCCAAGTTATAGGGTAAAAAGTTGCAGGGTGCAAAAATCAGTTGTGTTTCTACACTCCAGGAGCAAATAATCTGACAAGACAATGCAGGCCCGACTGCATGGTCTTTGCCCTTAAAAGCTAAGTCTGTGAACCAGAGAAGGGTCGCCCTCTCTTGGAAGAGGTGTGGCCCCGAACGTTAGGTTAGATTCTTGATGCTTGGCGCGAAATAAAGCTTTGCTTGACCTTCCAAAAAAAAAAAAAAATGAAGGAAACAATTCCTCTTAAATAGCATTTAAAAATAGCGTACCTAGGAATAAATTAAATCAAGATTATGACAGATGTGTACTTGGAAAACTATAAAATACTGGTAAAGTAAAATAATTGAAATAATTCAAAAGGTTCCTTGTATTCGTTGAAGACAATGCTTTTTGTTTGTTTGTTGTCATTGTTTTAGAGAGTGGAGGGGCAGATGGAGAAGGAGAGAGAGAATCTTAAGCAGGATCCACACCCAGCATAGAGCTACTTTGGGGCTTCATGTTACAACCCTAAGATGGTGACATGAACTGAAATCAAGAGTTAAACACAACCTACTAAGCCACCCAGGTACCCCAAAGACAATGGTTTTGATATGTCAATATCACTTAAAACAATCTACAAATTAAAAGCAATTGTATCAAAATTCAAAAGGTCTTTTTATGTTGAAATGGAAGAGCCTATTCTCAAATTCATATGTAATTGCCA
This sequence comes from Mustela lutreola, assembly GCF_030435805.1. Lineage (NCBI taxonomy): Eukaryota > Metazoa > Chordata > Mammalia > Carnivora > Mustelidae > Mustela > Mustela lutreola. The sequence continues at coordinate 61,764,136 of NC_081298.1, read as the reverse complement.
GGGGCACTGAAGAGCCAAAAAGAAAAGAAAAAAAAAAAATCTTTAAAAAAAGAGCAAAAGTGGAGTTCTCATAACTTCTGTTTTTAAATCTTCTTATAAAGCAACAGTATTCAAAACATAAGAATAGACTTGTAATCCAATGAAATAGAATTGAAAAGCCCATAAGTAAACCCTGCACCTAAAGGCAATCAAATTTTGACAAGGGTGCCCAGGTATTTCAATGAAGAAAGAATAGGCTCTTCAATAAACGGTAATGGGTCAACTGCACAGATACAAGCAAAAGAATGAATTGAGACCCCTTCCTCACATGATATACACAAATTAATTTCAAGTGTATCAGTGACCTAGATGTCAAACTTTAAAAAAAAAAAGGAGTAAATTTTCATAACCTTGGAATTGGAAGGTTCTTAGACATGACATATGAGTAAAAGAGGAGTGAAAACATGAGGGAAGAAAAGTAAATTAAACTTCATAAAACTGAAAACTGGGCATCAAAATGACATCATCAAGAAAATGAAAAGACTGGGGCATGTGGGCGATTCAGTGGGTTAAAGCCTCTGCCTTCAGCTCAGGTCATGGTCCCAGGGTCCTGGGATCAAACCCGCCATCGGGCTCTCTGCTCGAGTGGGGAGCCTGCTTACCCACCCCCCGGCCCTGCATGCCTGCTTCTCTGCCTATTTGTGATCTCTGTCAAATAAATAAATAAAATCTTTAAAAAAAAAAAATAAAGAAAATGAAAAGACTGCCTACAAAATTGGAGAGTATAGCTGAAAATCATGTATCTGATATAGTAACAATATCCAGATTTAAAACTAACTCTCATAATTCAATAATAAGACTAACAATCCAATTTTTTTTAATGTGAAAATAAGTGGAATAAGGGTTTCTCTAAAGAAATTACACCACATTATAAACAAACTGTGGGATATACATTCAATGGGATGACAGCCAGTCATAAAAAGGGATGGAATACTGAGAGGAGCTACAACAGGGTTGCACCTCAAAACATTATGTCAAACGAAAGAAGCCAGGCACAAAATGCCACATATCTATGATTCAATTTCATATGAAATATCCAGAATTTGGTGGATGCCTGGAGACAGATGGCAGTTTGGTTGTTTCTAGAGGGCTGTGGAGAAGAGAAAATGGGGAGAAACTGCTTAATGGATCAGGTTTTACTTTGAAGTGATGAAATGTTTTGGAGCCAAATGCACGTGGTAGTTACAACACATTTGTAAATGTACAAAACACCACTGAATTTTTCACGTTAAAATAGTTAATTTTATATTGTGTAAATTTCACTTCAATACATTATCTTTTAAAAATATTTGAAGACTTCTGGAAGAAATAGATGATTTTGAGGCTGGAGTGGGAAATATACAGGATGAGTCTGGACTTTCTTATAGTTCAGAAAGCACCATATTCTTATAAAGGTACTGGGCAGCCAAATGAAACTCTTCCCAATGGTCAAAGCTTGAACCATTTGAGAAACAAAATAAAGAACATTGTATTGAAATATAACGAAAAGTATAAAATATATTTGTGAGTCCTTAATTATTTTTAAAAGCAATTGACTACATAAACAAAAGAGGCAAATCTCTTATAGAAGAATTCTACATTTTTAGATGCCCTACCTTCAAGTTGAGTGAATCTAACTCCTTCCTGCATTAAGTGTTGGCTCCTTATTTTTTTTTGTCTTTGAACATGGACAGCATGGCAAGCGGAAAAACAGTAACTTTAAAGTAAAGGAATTTGACAAATAAGACTACAACAGGGTCAGATCAAGATTAACATCAGTGGTGATAACAAATGTTGACAGTGTGTACCCTGGATATATTTTACCTCTCTGGTCATCCTCCTAAAAGCCCATAGCCACAGACCACTTCTGAGAAAACATGAATCAGCGCTCCATTGAGAGACTCTACAAAATGTATTGTCAGCAATCCTCAAAACCCTTAAGGTTTTCAGAAAGGAAGAAAGTCTGAGAAAATGGCACAGACAAAAGGAGCCTAAGGACACACGGTGACCTAATGTAACAAGCATGGGTTCTTCAAATAGAAAAATATTAGGTTAAAAACAAAAAAAAAATCTGAATAAAATTCAGACTTTAGTTAATGATGTAATAATATTAATCTAATAATTGTGACAAATGTATCATGCTAGTGTATGACTTTAACTATAGGGGAGGGAGTGTAGTATTTGGGAACTCCATACTATCTTCTCAAAGTGGTAAATCTTTTCTGTAAACCTACAGTTCTTCTAAAATAAAAAGTATTAATCAAATACATGGGCATGTAGAAAAAAGTTACACTTTGCAATTCTATCTCACTTTCATCACAGATTTGGTAACAGGTTAAAAGAATAAATCTTGAGGGGAGGAGGAGTAAGATGGCAGATGAATGCTTATATCTCAAATTATTTTATAAGAAACATCTGGGTTACATATGAAATTACTGGGGTAATTTTAGACTTTTTACTGGTGTCTATAAGTGTGTGTGCATGTGTGTGTGTGTGTTTGTGTGTTCCCAAGATGACAGAAAAGTAGTACAATTGTTTAAACTTCTCTGCCACATTTACAAAATCACGTACAGGGTATTTATGCAAGCCAATAAATATTAATCTAAGCTATACACTAAGAAAATACACTAAAATAGATTTCACAAACTAATAAGGATTTAGTACCTGTTATTATAATCAACCCTTCTGATTCAATTATTACATTGTAAGTGAGGGGACGTGAAATAATTTAAAAATCATTCGCAATTCACTCTCCACATCTTCTCTTGCCAAGTGGCTGTTAATAATTGCTACTTCTTGAGTGAGATGAAATGTTATATTCCCTTACAATTTATGTTTTCAAATTTATTTTTCTGTACTCTTCTAGGATAACAGCTTTCATCCAAAACATTAAATTAAGCTTTAAGTTATGGAAGCATTTGTGAAATAACAAATCTGCATTCAGCTTCCTCCTTTCACTGCATTACTGCATGTCATGGTGTCAGAATCTCTCTGCACACGAAGATATACTGTGAAACTTTGCTATCTGTTTATTGATGAATCACATAATCATTTAACCACAATTAGAAACAGAATAAATTGTAGCTGCTTCAGATTCTGTTAGCTCATGAAGACATACTTGAATGTCAAAATATATTCGTAGGAAAGGAAAAAAATAGCATCAGTAATTTAATTGAGCTGAATTTTTATATTTCACTAATGGGTATAATCACTGTTCCACTGACAGCGTAAGTCATTTTTGTGCACAGCAGGAAACCACTGGGAAACGTATTTTATCCTTTATAGGCCATGGTAATATGAATTTGTCCATACCATCCACATTCTATGAGCCAGCTCTCTTTGAAAGCAATTTGTTTTCTGGAAATTTCAAAATGCAAATTGTTATAATCTTGAAATTAATTTTCCTGGCACAAAATTTTATTCCTACGACATACCTCGGACCTAATTCTACATAACTTTTCTTCTGGAAACATATATAATGAAGTGTCTTTCCTAACTTTTTCCAGAATTCTTTTCAGGAGAATTCTTAGCTTTTTTCAGTCCCCATTAGTTTACAATAAATAAAACAGCACAATCTGAGTTCAATCTATTCTACTAAAGTATTTGAAGCTATGGTGTAGTAGTTCGGAGTACAGACTCTGGAAACAGCCTGTTTTACTCCAAACAGAGGTTCTGGCCCTTACTATCCATGTGACTTTATCCAAGTTACTTAGTCCTGTTGCAGCTCAGTGTCTATATCTACAATATAGAGATCATCATACAGGTCTTTGATTCCTTATGGCAAGTCTTGGGTCCAGATGTATTTTTGGAATTAAGAATTTTAAAAATGTATTTGAGAGTAATGTGCATATATCCTATCTTATGTACTATTTTTGGATGAATCTAGAACTGCATTCTAAGAAAAACCATTCATAATTCCTCAATAAAACAAGTATCTATCAGGGAACCTGGGTAGCTCAGTTGGTTACGTGGTTGAGTCTTGATTTCAGATCAGGTCATGATCTCAGGGTTGTGAGATCCATGTCCTGCTCTGTGCTGGGTGTGGAGCCTGCCTGGGATTCTCTCTCTGCCCCTCCCTGCACAATCCCCTCCAAATAAAAATAAACAAAATAAAATGAATACACACATATCCTGTTAAGTGAGATACATTAAGAATACTGGTATCAGTATATCAGCTAAGGACTGTTGACCCATTTCCATTGGGAAAAGTTTTCTGATATTCAGAATTGAGAACACAGAATTGTGAGCTTTTTATTAGTGAGCTTCACTCCCAGTCTTTTTTGTTTGTTTTTGGTGATCTCTTTTTTTTTTTTTTTAACTATGGTTGCAAATATGCCATAGTGTTTGGAAAATTAAATTGGTTGTGATATACTAAGTCCTTAGAATGAAACTAGGCACCTGCTGATAACTCTACATATTTTGGTTTTATGAGGATCATTTCTCTTCTTTGCCTGACAAGAATCTGCCACTGTTGCAGAACCATCCACTACTGTCTCCTAATCCCATCAACCAAATCTCCACATTTCTGCCCCATGCCTTTCATAACATTTGTTCTCTAATATTGTATTTCACAAAGTTTTCAAAGCCAAGATGAGTTCTACTTGACTTTCAAAGAATTCCTAGAACTCCCAAATTATGTTATTCTTCTCCTCTAACTTTAAAATGCTTATTGAATAAAACATTCACTTAATAGCTAAATGTATATGCAAACATAATTTTCTTGTGTTGGATGTATTGTATTGGCACTATATAATCTTATTTATTATATTTATATAATTTATGTACAGATATTTACATGATAAATAAATAAATACAAAAAATGTTTTAATAAAATTTAAAATAAAAATTTTTGTGATAAAAGTGTTGTAATGTTATCAGTATATAATTAATTTAGACTTAAACAATTTTGTGTTCCTATGGATATTTTGTTGAGAAGGTAGATCCTGTTGAACACATATCTCTCTTCCCTCATTTACTTTACAAAACCGGTAAATTCCTTAAGCTCAGGAATAAGATCTTTTTCCTTACAGGAATTTCCAGAGAACCTTAAACAAAGTAGGTTATGTTAAGTGTTAAATGAAATAATAACTTGCGGCCAGGCATCTACATCAAATAGTGAACATCTAATGTAGAATTATATCTATTTTTAACCATTAAAAATAATTTTAACAGTGCACTTTAACAGTCTATTCTAAAATAGTATTTTAAAAATCATGTTCATAATTTATATTTAAAGCTTCTAAAACAATTATATTGAATATTTTGTCAATATTTATAAAATAATGTAATAACAACCATTTTGTAGTAAGTTGACTCATTATCTAAGTTTTTAAGTTCACTAAGTTTAGTGAACAATAGATGTTCACTATTAAATGTAAGAAATACATTTTTTTTAAATTTTAGCAATGATAAAGCTAAAATTTCTCTAATCTCAAATTAAAAAAAAAACAGAATAATTGATTTTATAACCATAATACTTGTTATATTTTGTCTTTCTTCATTAAAGTTGTCAGGCAAGTTGGACTTAAATTTTCATTTTTCAATGTTCAAAAGTTTTAGTTGAGCAAGTATATCTTTGAAAATAAAAAATAGGACAAGATGCATTTTTGTGTCTTTCAAAAAAATATTATAACAATATATCTGTGAAAGTTTCCCAAGGCTTTGCAAAAATTTTTGTTTTGAAGTGTATAGATGCAGTGGAAAATAAGAGACATTATTATTAAGAGTTATTTCCTATCCAAGTCAGAAGATAAATTTAAATATTAAGAAGCTAGAATGGTATGAAAACAAACCCAAGAAAATAACAAAAGTTTGGGGTAAGTTGCTATTAAAACTATTCTTTGTTAGTAGTTTAATATAAAACTGGTAAATATATTTTGACTGTTAAAAATTTTAAACATACATGTTAAAGTAAACAAAATGTAAAAAGTAACTGTAGATTGTTTAAATGTACTTAATTTACCAATTTATATTGGTATTGGTGTGTAGCTTAGATCATAAAATAATATTTATAATTTTCCTTTGAAAAGCAGTGTATTTGAAGGAAACATTTTGGAATATTGCATATGATTTAAAAAGACAATCAAATTACATATGTTAACAATTGACCTTGGCCCTATGTTAGCTCTCCAGAAACTTCATTTTCTTGAGACTCAACTGAAATGGTAAGTGAAAAATTACCTCTGAGAATTGAAAGTGATGCCACAGAATTTTCTATAGTTCAAATTTACTTACAGAGGAGCCCTTCATGTCCTCTATAAAACTTAATCTTGTTTTAAGTAAAAATTGAATAAGCTTGATTGCTTCATTCTCAATCTTTTTTGTTTGTTTTTGGTGATTTCTTTTTCTTTTTTTTTAACTATGGTTGAAACATAGTGATACATTAGTTTCAGGTATACGCTTCAGTATAACGCTTTCACAAATTTATACATTATTCAGTGTTCACTCTAAGTGTAGCTACTATTTCTCTCCATATAGTGCTATTACATTATCATTGACTGTATTCCCTGTGCTCTGCCTTTTACTCCCATGATGTACTCATTACATAACTAGAAGGTCTGTATTCCCAATCTTAAATCACATCAGAACTATCAATTTAAGAAAGAGTGGGTGGTATATATCGTAGAGCACATTGGTAGGAAGCAGTGAAACCGACAGTCAGAGACTAACATGACAGGACAACATCGATAACAGGCAGAAAACAATGATCTTCAAACCAAATGTAGGGGGCCCTGTAGTGCAAACATGATCTTTAGTGAAAATATTTTTACATTTAACAGTAATAACTGATAGAATAACTACTTTGCAGTAAAACATCATTTCAAATTGATGCACTTAGTTATGAAAAAACACTTAAGTATACCCCACTGATATTTTGTGAAGGGAGGTATATTCTCCCATTCTAATTAATAGGAAATTATCCTATGGCCCATCACTCACTATCTAAAAATTCCAGTTACTTAACTTCATTCATTTACTTGAGGGCTCCAGAAAAATAAGGTTTTCCTAGATGTTTAACAGAAACACAGTGACTCTTATTATTCTCCTAAAGTAATAAAATAATTGTTTTGAAAGGACAGTTTCATCATGACAAGTACAAAACTTTTGGTATCAGAATGGCATCAGCTTTGCACCTCCCCCAACTTGTGTAATTTTGGGTTTATCCCTAAACTTCAATTTCTGCACAAATAAAATGTAGACAACCATAACATTTTTTTTTTTTTTTTTTTAAAGATTTTATTTATTTATTTGACAGAGAGAAATCACAAGTAGGCAGAGAGGCAGGCAGAGAGAGAGAGGAGGAAGCAGGCTCCCCGCTGAGCAGAGAGCCTGATGCGGGACTCGATCCCAGGACCCTGAGATCATGACCTGAGCCGAAGGCAGCGGCCTAACCCACTGAGCCACCCAGGCGCCCGACAACCATAACATTTTTATTGGGCTATTATGGGAGTTAAATGAGTTGAATACAAGTTTTTACTTCCATTAGTTGTTCAAGAGACTTCGACTCCCTTTTTCTTTTTCTGTTCCTCTCCTTTCATTTTCACATACAAATGCAAGGGAAACTGATTTTCCTAAAACTAATAGTAAGAATACTTCACAGTCACAATCTGTTCAAAAATCTAGATGGCCTCTCTGTGCAATAAACTAATCTGACAATTCTAGAAAATAAATAGCAATCATTAACCATTAAAAACGTTTATGGTAACTCTTTCATTAAAATTGCAATTACACTGATACACACATTGCACGTATTGGTCATCGCACTCATCTTCACATTGTTTCCCTAATCTGCTTGTTTCCCTAAGTTTGTTGAAGAATGCCACTAACCTAATTTGTGCATTTTACACTGATTTCTAAGGTAGGATTTGGCCTCCTCCATTATTTGTGAGGGGCTAATCAGGGTCAAGAGATAAAAGAGACTTATGGAATGTGATCAGACACTGTTTCAGAAAGATAAGAATGTTTTAAGTGAGTATTCTAAGGACAACTGGACCACAATTCCAGGTGAGAGATGAATAAAGAATGAGCATTTGCAGACACTGAAAGTAAATATGAATATAGGAATGTTAAAAGGAGGGGTATTTTTAACTGCAATGCACACATACAAATTAAATATTAAATCAGGTCCTTAGGAAAACAAATATGAATTTTAAAATGTAAGCCATTGACCAAGATATATTAAAAATCCATTAAGCATTTTGGAAGGCAACCTCTGATTTTCAGTGTGTCTAAGCTTTAAAGAATACATATTAAAAGTAAGAAAAGAATAATGTTTATCAAAAGGCTGGATTTCTTGAAAGAACATATGAAAAAGCAATAAATGAGAACTTGGAGCTTTTCCTACAATAGTAATTTGAAAGATTTTTCTCAAATAGAATATACATAGAACTGGAGGGAATGACTTTGCATGTTATGGAAAGTTAACAAAGCAGCATCTCATTCCTCTGTTCAATCTTATCCCATGTGTCTCTTATAAAGCAATGTAAAGAAAACATAAAGAATTGTCTCAACATTATCAATCAATAAACTGCTCGAGCAGTTCTTGATTGTTCATATTTTAAAGTCATAATGCTAGCAGAGAGTATTTTCCAGAATTGTTCAGCTTGTGTTAATTCTACTTCATGTCTAAGTTACAAACGTATGCAGTTACAAGGACTCATCGCTGGGTTTGATGGGATCATGGAATAATCAGGCAGCAGACAAGTCAGTGCTTCCTAACTCAAGCACCATTGCTATGTATCAACATTCTATTGGAAAATAATACGATACACAGCTTAATCATATAAAGCTGAGTAATATCATCTATGGGGATAATACATGCTTTGTTTGGACATAAGCCCCTAAATCATTTAAACAGCCCAATGCAATATGCTTTTCAAAGAAATGCAATTTTGAAAAATTTTTGGAGTTGAAAGATTATTTCAGCACACATTTTTAAAAAAATTTATTTGTAATGAGGTATACATCACATAAAATGCACAGATTTTTTTTCCCGTGTAGTGTCTTGTTAAAACTAGTAAATTTGGTGACTCGAATAAGTGAATAATCTTACCATCCAAATAAGAAATATAACATGTGCATTACCCAGAAACTTCCCTTAAGATTCCTATCTTTCAATCTCTGCCATTTTCCCTATGCATCTAACGGAAACATTTCTGACTTTCATAATCAGAAAGAAAATTCACATCTTCTTGGACACCATACAAATGGAATCATACAATAGGCAATTGCTGTGCATGTCTGACTTATTTTGCTAAACGATGTTTTATGAGATTCATTTATGATGTATATTTCAGAAGGTTTTGTTTGTTTAATTTCCTTTTATACTTCTAAACACTAAGTTATTATATAAATAGACATGAATCTTCCAAATAGTCCTCTGACCTTGTCATACCTTTCATGCTTCCACAAACGTCCAGTTGCCCTGAATCTTTGCCAGTGCTTAATGTTGTCTGTCTTATTTCAGCTATGCCAATGGCATCTAAATGTGCTTTTACATTTGCAGTTCTCTGATAACTAATTGTGGAGAGGTTTTTTGTTTTTTGTTTTTTGCTGTTGACCATGTTCTTTGGATATATCTTCCATCTTGCATCTGATATTTTGCTCATTTTTATTGGCTTGATTATCTTTAAGATGTGAGGGATGCTTTCAATGATCTAAAAATAAAATTTTACCAAAAAGATGTAATGTGAATACTTGCTCTGTCTTTGGTCTGCATACACATTTCCTAATGGTGATCTTTGTTAGTGGACCTTATAAAATTATTATTACTATTTTAAGCTAATATGCTTTATTTTTAAGATCATTTAAAGATTTAGGGTGACTGGGTTGCTCAGGTCATGATCTCAGGGTCCTAAGGATGGAGTCCTTACCTCTGACTCCCTGCTCAGTGGGGAACCAGCTTCTCCCTCTCCCTCGGCTCCTCCGCCCTGCTCATGGTCTCTCTCTCTCTCTTTCAAATAAATAAATATATTTTTTAAGAAGATTATTTAAAGATTTAAGGAAAATTGGAGTGGAAAACATCCACTCCAAACATCCAAACATCTTTAATCTCTATTGTTCATGTGGAAGTCTATTTTTTACTCCCTCTTTGGCCTCCACAGGCCTCTCAGATAAAGAAAATATATCTTAGTTTAGGCTTTGTAGAATAGGCCCTGTGATCATTCTCTTAGCTCAATTATTCATGTATGAAGATCTAACTTCAAGTTTCTGTACTTAAAAGACTGGTCCAGGTTAAATTCTCCAAAATAGCTCTATTTTTTTCATTTGGGTGATTAATGACTGATTACTTGATGGTTAATCATTTTATTGTTTTGTTTTGTTATTTATCCAGTTTTGTAAGAAATCCTGACAGGAATGGAAGTAAATGGCAGGATTCAGACATGAAAACTGTATTTCTATCCCTCACAAAGAAATTATAAGATGATATTAGTGGATGGAAACATGCAAACCAATGCCTTTGAATTTAATACAGTTATTCTAAGTTCCTTGTTTTATATTAAAATATTATATATGAATAAGAAGGGATAAGTCAGCCTTGGAAGCATTCATGTGTAAAATACACCTGTTTTTAAGCTGATTAAAACTTCAATAAGCCAACAGTGTGATGAGTCTATACAAATGCTGTAGTAATCTTAGTGTTATTAATAAAGTACAATTTCAATACTCAGACATTGTAGCCAATTTATTCTTAAATGATCAAGATACATCTGGAGAATTTGCTTCATTATTTATACTAATTTGGGGGCAATATCTCATTGAACAATAATCATGACGTATCAAAGGGTAATTGGGGGGATGCGTGAAACAGGTGAAGGAAATTAAGAGTATACCTATCATGATGAGCACTGAGTAATGATATATAGAATTATTGAATCACCAGACTGTACACCTGAAAGTAATATAACATGTATGTTACCTATACCAGAATTAAAATAAAAACTTAAATAAAAATAGTCATGAGGTCAAGGGAAATGCAGATTTTCCTTATTGGCATCTACAAGAATATTTATATACAACATCACTTGGTAATGTAAAAGAGCTTGACTTTTGACCTTTCCAACATAGGTAATGGGCCATTTTAAAAAGTAGCATGTATTCTCTCACTGTAGGTATCCAAGTTCTCCTGAAGGATGGTGTAACAGATATATCTTAGTTGGAAAACCTACCAGAGAAAACTGATTTTAAGATTTCTTCAATCTTTAATTTTCTTTACATTCTTTTATAGTATACCAGGAGTACTGAGATCATCACTTGTTACTTAAATCTAACTGAATTTTAAAAAAATAATATTAAGTCATCTTATTTGCAATAATTGACAGAAGAATAAAGAATAGAAAACAATTATTAGGTATTTGAAAATAATGTAAGTTTAGTTAATTCCCTTGCATCATGTAAATTTTGGTTCAACAAGAGTATCACAATATATACTGTCATATATCCTTTGAGGAAAACAAGATGACCCAAGTTCTTGTGCAAAATATTCCATGATGAACTCTTTCTTATTGAATAGCTCACTTTATGAGAACATTGAAATTCACTCATTTTTGACTTTAGAAATATGTAGTTTTCTTATCTATTCTTGAATTTAAGGAACTCTATCTAGGATATTGTCATCTGAAGATTCAGAGTCTAAGATTTCATTTTTGAGCCCAATTGCATCATCATCGCAAGTCCAGAGTGCTGTTCTCTGCCTCTTTACTTCCATCTTCTGATTTGTCTAATTGGGAAATATCCTTATTTCATAATTTTTTGACACATGAAGAGAATGAAAAATTCTAAATTTTAAGTTGTGTTCAATAAAAGTTAAGAATGAACTATAATGGACTCTACATTTATAGTGTCTCCAGACTTCTTTTATAACTCCTTGAAAGATGTTACAAGAGTTCAACTCACACCATTAAAAAAAAAAAAAAGAAGAAAAAAAAATGATGATTTAGTGTTGCATCATCTTTCTGGGAAATTCCAATATTCTTCCATTTTCTTTTTATTTAATGTTTATGGCATAATTGATGAGTAATGATGAATGCAGATGAAATGATATGGTGCCCAAAACATTTTAAGATATAGGCAAAATAAAATGATCATGATCATATGGTATATCATAGATTTATATAAAATTCAGTGGACTGATGATCTTTTAAGGGATTTGTAACATATAATGAGGCTTTAATCAAGTGTTTAAGTTTGCCGTTGTTATTTAGAGGATCTCTAAAAAAATAACAAATCATAAAATAGCAATCTTTGCAAACAGTTTGAGCCATCTAAAAAAACCCTCGAAACCTCAAATTGTATCTAATGTAATCATAAACAGTTGATGCTTTTTTGAACATTTGACTTTTGAATCAAAAGAAACATCTAAAAAGTAAATTGATATCATATATATATTCAATAACCTCAGCTAAATCCTAAAGTCTGTACTAAAAGTTGAGTCATCAAACATAAAGTTACAGACTTTGAAACTGTATTCCTTCACAACTATAGTATGTACTCTGGAGAAAGCTATGAACTGTTCAGCTTTTATGAATGAGATTTTTTTGTTTGTCTATTATTATGTAACAAGCTACCACACAGCTTAGAGACTTAAAACAGTAATTATAACTTGCTCAGGATCTTATGAATCAAGAATTTGTGAAGGAGCTCAGCTGGGCAGTTTGATATCAACTGGGAGGACTACAACAGGAATATCTATTTTTAACAAAGCTCATTCAATAGTATGCCTGCCATCTTGGAGTTGCTTGGCTTCTTCCCCTCCATGCAGTCTCCAGGCTATCCATGTGGCCCGAGTTTCCCACAACATGCTGGTGTTACAGGAGTTAGATTCCCTTAACAGAAGCTAGATTCCTCTTGAGGAAGATTTCCAGAGACCTAGATGGAAGCTGCAAGCTTTCTTAAGAACTAGCCTTGAAAATCCCATAATATTATTTCTACCACATTATTTTGGTAAAATGACCAACTCATCCCATTGGTCTGTAACTTGGTCAGTTTTAGAGCTTTTCATTTTCTCAGAATTGCTATGATTCCATGAGTCGTTGGTCATGCTCTCTGACAACCAAGTTACTAAAGCTGGCCTAGATTCCAGGGGGAGAGGACGGAGATTACATTTCTTAATTAGAGAAGTAGCAAAATGTGTATATATTTGAAATACCCCAGTCCTTTATAAGGCTACAAACTACTTAAAGTCCTTACACATTCAAGATATAACCATTATGATAACTACCTTAACCTTGAGGATCAAGTTCTTATGCACTAAATGATGTCCAGTAAGAATGAGGCTCTTTGGGACCATTTCCTCTACTATTGGTTCTTCTCAGCCTGAATTCCTGAATTACAGAGAAAAACAAGCTGTACAAGAACTTAAGGACAATTAGGACAATTACAGTAAATACTCATACTAAAAAATAGATAAATTAATTAATTAAAAAAAAAAAGTGGAGACAGGAGGTACCAAGTACCTCATAGATAAATACATTCACTTATCTATGAGTTCTGAAAGTTAGCCAGAAATCTATATATATCCATATCCTTTCCCAGGGCTCAATCCAAGTTTCTGGGAATGGTTCCCTATGGCTTCTAGGATTTAACTGCTGGACTCTTTGGTTCATTCTTTGAGTCACTTCTTCTTTTCTTTAAGAAATGGCCTATCTTTACAACAGTAGTTTTCTCCAGCCTGATTCCTACTTATAGAAGATTTGGAGGCCAAAAATCTCTTCATTTAAAACTGAGTCTGTCATTTATAAATCAAGCTGATAAAATTTCTTTTAAAACCTTGTCACTTTCCTGTGTATCAAATTATAATCTCTCCACTAGACGAAAGTCACATCGATTTTCCTCTCCAACCTTGTCTCTGTCTTGGGCTAAGTGTCAGAGTGCTTAGTTAAGATGCTTAGAAGCATTTTGTCTAGTTGGAAGGGTCTACAAAGCAGGCCATTAAGATTCAGAGAGGTCTTTTCCTCTAGTAGAGAGGCTCTAAGAGGCACATCCTTAATAATCTTACGATTTCCACTAGGAAAGCACATATATCTTATTGAAGTTTCAATAAAGAATTTTAAAGTCATATCATTGAGAGCTTTGTCCTGTGACCATGCCTTACCAGTAAACCCCAGATTGAATATTTTCCCTGAGCCGAGAGAAGAAACCAGTAGAAGAAACCATGAAAGAGAAAAAGTTTTATCTTATTATTTTTTAATTTTTAACATATTTATTTATTTATTTATTTATTTGGGGGGGAGTGGGGTGGGCAGAGGGAGATGGAGAGAGATAAATCTCAAGCAGACTCCCTACTGAGCATGGAGCCTGACTCAGAACTTCATCTCAGGACCCTGAGATCATGACCTGAGCCCAAATCAAGAGTCAGATGCTTAACTGACAGAACTACCCCAGTGCCCCAAGAGTTTTATTTTTAAATTCAGGAAGCCTTTTGTCCCTTATATTTCCTCTACATTCTGCTTAAAAATGGAAAATTCACTTTACTTTTGCTCACTTCTTATCCATGTTTTATCATATGCAGCTAAAAGAAGGAATGTGGCCATTTCTCCAGTCTACTTGAAAATCTCCTTAGTCTATTTTGCAAGGGTCCCTAGTTATATTTTCTGTTTACTTCACTGCCACAAACAACTATATTGCCAAACTTTACTATATAACAGGATTTTTTTTCACCCAATTTTCAGTACATATTTCTTCACTGTCCTTCAAGCTCTCACTAACAATGTCCACCACCAACTAGGACAGTTAGGGGGAAAGTCTTCATATTAGGCAACAGGTTTATTTATTCATTCATCAATTAGTTGTTGAGAGTTTATCATGCACAAAGCCCCATAGGAAGTGTTGTAGGAAATGCAAAGTACTATGCCTGGGTCTTGAACATCTAAATTAACATAACAAGAGGTAGAAAGTGATAAGTGTTGAATAAAAAAGATGTTCAGGTAAAGTTCTAAGGGATTTCAGAGGAGAAAGATTTTGTTCTGTTTTATTTTGTTTTCTGGCTGAATTAGGCACTTGGCCTACAAGGATCAGGAGACAAGCATTGCAAATCAACAGGGAATTCCTTTGAACAAAGACACAGAAATGTGTTTGGGAAACACAGAGTCTATTACTTTGGGTGAATCATAGAGATGGGAGGTAGGAATGGGAAATAATGCAGGAAGAAATGGAACCAAGGCTATAAATATCAAAATAATGATTTTGTGAAATTTTTCCCATAGGAAATGGACAGGCATCATTGTTATTATTATTTTTAACTTTGTTTTATAAACACTAATCTCCCTCCAGTACGGGAGGGACCAGAAAAGAAGCAATGAGTTCAGGTCATCAGGAGACCTGGCTTTATTTCAGAAGTGGTGTTTGAGAGCCTGTCATGTAATATTGGCAGTGGGAAGGAAGAGAATAAAGTAGATCAAAAGGTAGTAATCAAGTTTTCACTGTAATTCATAATCTCCTTTTTCACTCTATTATTATCTCTCTATCCATCTAAATGCAATTCCTCATTAAATGAATGGATAGCCAACATTCTCTAATTATTGAAATGTATGTTATGAACACAACTATCTGTTGTAAAACTGTAAATATAAGAGTTAGTTTCAGAATACTTCTTGGATCTGGAAAGCTACTTTAGTTAAAAGGATTTATTAGTGAGTTTTCAGTTATTCAGCTGCTAATGAGTTTCTGAAGAGAATAACATTCAGATCAAGGAGATGGTAGTTGAAGACTTCTAGAAAACACTGCTGCTTGTTGTTGACTGGAATCAAGATACAATTAAGCATGCTCTTGACTTCTTCCTTAAAGTCACTGCCAGTCCCAGTAACTTAAATGTAAGTAATGTAAAATCATCCTAGACAATTTTGAAGTTAGATTGCTTTGGTATTGGGCATATTTAAGGGCTAAAAGCATCTTAATTTATTTTAAATATGTTTTATAGAAGGAAATGCATTTATTCAAGTGATTTCCTTTTTATTTCTACTACTTCTGTATGTGTAATTATTTCACATAATGAAAAGGGACACTTTTGGAGGTCACTGTATCTAGTGATAAATAGCTCTTTAATCTATCAGTCCATTGGCTTTAGCTTTGACTCCCTCTATCTACTAAAATCAATACCTGAAAAATTAATCATCATTAACATCCTGATTTAAAACAATCCTGATTTAAAAGCTTTAGTCTCTATATTCTCCCATAAAACCCAATGTGTCATGTCTAAGCATAGCAGAATGTCATTCCAATATTTGGTCTGACACTAAAACAGAAAAAAAACCAATAAATTTGTTTAAATTATACAAAGAAAATAATACAGCAATTAAATCATTAAATACAAAAAGGATCGAACAAATTTTTCTTTCTTCCAAAGAGTTTGCCTAAATTAAATGATTTTAAGGAGGGAGGAACTAATTTCTTTTGAGGACAGACCATCTATTGTTTTTTTTTTTTTTTTTTAAATTGAATTTATTTAGAAAGATAAACATGAGTTAAAAATTATTTTTCCAGAACCATTAAGAATTGATATTTACTAACCTGGTAGGTGATAATTGAATCGTTTTTCAAAAATGTTTTTCACCTTTTTGAAGAGTCTGTTGTGTACATATTCTTTTATTTTTCTTTCTTCCTCTAGATATAACATTATCTGATGTCAGATTCTATGTTTCAATCCTTCAAAATACATTTGAAACTAAAAACTATGTGGACATACACAACCACTATTCTGAGTGGAAAACAAAGGAGAAAACATGAAAATCAACGAAGTACTGGAAATAATCCCAAATGATATTTAAAGAATGATAAAATTTGGAAAATAGAGTCAGCACTGATGCTTACTTGGCTAAGGATCTGAAGCTTGGAAATAAGAAATAAAAAGGATCTAAGCCAAGTCACAAAGTATCTAAAACTAAATGAAACAGTACAAGCATGTGTAAGTGACATTTTTTGATGAGTGACATTTTAAGAAAAGTAGAAATTCATACTCTTTTTAAAAATGTGAGATAGATAAAATATTTAAGATTTAATCACTCTTGAGAAGTACAGGGTACTCAGTCACCCTGACTTGCCCTAAGACTGTACATGATTTTTTTTTCCCCCTCATTGCTCAATTAAGCATAAATTCATAGATTTCATGGTTAAGAGAGCTTGAGATGAGATGCTGGTTGTTGCACTTAGTCCTGCCACTTCTTATCGGACCATCTGCTGTCACCTCAAAAAGCCAAGACTGTATAATCCCTGTAAACATACAAACCATTCCTGCATTTAATTTCAGTTGGAAGAAGAACCCCATTATGTGTATTGATTTTGAAGTGTCACTACCTTCTTTTGATGAATTCTCAGTACCTTATAGCTACTGACTGCCTTTCCATGAACACAAGATTTAGTCTTAAAAGTGTTTTATCCAAACTTCTTACATAGATATTTAATAAAGTTCATGGTCTTAGAAGTTATTCCAATTTGCATGAAATGCTGCCTATGATTTAAGTAGCATTTGTCATTGATGGAACTAAATGTGTTGAAGCTGGCACAGAGTTAGTGATAAGGACTAGAAAGAAAGGACTGCTGGTTACTGAGACCAGAGGTGCTGGTTTAGAAGTCCAAAAACTCTCTTGGATAAAAACTGGATTGTACCTGACCAGTGGGGACAGATGTGTGTCCTTGCAGTTAGGGTCAGTGTGTATGTGTGTGAGTGTATATATAAAAACACACATACATATTGTGGGGCATGTCAGGTAGGAACATGAAAAGCCAAAGAGATAAAATGATTGCAGCTGTGGGAAAAGGACATGTATAGAGGTTGTATCCTTCATTAAATCTTAGCTGCATGTTTTATTGTACTCCATTCTCAATTCTATTAGTTCTTTTAGGTTCTATAGTTTCTATAGATAATACTAAATCTGCATTGAAGAAGCTTAGAAGACCTCACATTTTGATCCACCTAGTGAAAATTAAAGATAAAGAGAATAATCTTTTCTTTAATTTTTTTTTGAAAATTTTTTGAGAAAATCTTGAAAGTTTCCAGAGAAAAATGACATAACGTTTAAAAGGCAAAAGTAATTCCAAAAATGGCAGACGTTTTATCAGAAACTATAGGAGGCCAAAGTCCTTAAAAGAAAAGGATCACCGACTCAGACAATATCAATAAGGGCCAGTGAATAAAGATGAATTTAAAAAAATCTAATCCAAAAGAAGAGGAAAAAAGAGGAACAAATGACAAAGTAGATAGCAGGAAATAAATAAAAGATATAACACAATACATCATGATTACATTGGATGTTAATGGATTATGCACTTGAATTAAAAGGCAGGTTTTTTAGAATGGGTATAAAAAGGAAGGTCCAACGAACAGTCTACTATTTATAAAAGATACACTTTAAAATATAAAGGAATAGATAATTTGGAATTCAATGAATGGAAAAAGCTGTATTGTGTAAACAATAAGTAGAAAAAGGGTAGAATGGATATATTAATGTCAGATAACATACACTTAGAGACAAAGCACATTTCCAGAGATAAAAAGGATATTTCATTAAAGGGTCAATTCATGAAGAAGATATAACAGTCATAAATCTATACATAAGGCAAAAATGGACAGATTCTTCCAATTACAGCAGCAGATAACTACCAGGTCAGTGAGACTTACAAAGATAAAATAATAGCAGAGACAGAGAATCTGGACACTATTTACAACATTGACCTAAATGATAGCTATAGGACACTACATATAAAAACAACAAAGTATGCATTTTTTCAAGTACTCACACATTCAAAAATATAAACCATAAACTAGGTCACAAAACAGGACTCAATAAATTTAAAAAAAAAAAGAAATTACATTGAATATGTTCTCTGACTAGGAGAATGAAAAAATAGAAATTGAAGTGGGTAGGAGAAGAATAAATGAAACAAGATGGGATTGGGAGGGAGACAAACCATAAGTGACTCTTAATCTCACAAAACAAACTGAGGGTTGCTGGGGGGAGGGGGTTTAGGAGAAGGGGGTGGGATTATGGACATTGGGGAGGGTATGTGCTTTGGTGAGTGCTGTGAAGTGTGTAAACCTGGTGATTCACAGACCTGTACCCTTGGGGATAAAAATATATGTTTATAAAAAATAAAAAATTAATTAAAAAAAATAGAAATTGATGAAAATAAGATATTTAGAAAAGCTTGAATATCTGAAAGTAAACAGCATTTCTTAAATAATATATCCGTTGAAGTAGATATCACAAGAGAAATTGGAAAATATGAAATGAATGGAAATGAAAACACACATTTCAAAGTTAATGAGATGAACCTAAAGCAGTCTGAGGGGGAGGATTTATAGATTTTGATGAGTGCATTAAGAAAGAAGAAAAATCTAGAACCAACGAACTATATTTTCACTTAAGCTGGTGACCAAAGGAGAGAATTAATCCAAAATAAGTAGAGGAAAGAAAAGACAATAGACCAAACAATAAAATAAATCAGTAAAGTAAATGGGCCCCAACAGAAATTAACAAAGGTACAAAAAGCTAGTTATTTGTAGAGATAGACCAAGCTGATAAAACTTGAAGACAAAACTTAACCAATTGTCACTTTCAGAAATGAAGAGGCAACATTACCACATATCCTGCAGATATTAGAAAGATATTTATTTTATGACAATAAATTGACAATTTAGGTAAAATGAATTGAATTGAATTATTTCAAAGTAAATTACTAAAACTGGCAAAAGATAAAACAGAAAATACCAATAGTATTGTATATAATTTTTTTTTTAATTAATAACCTACCCACCAAGAAAACTCTAGGTTTTCTGTAATTTCTGGTTTTCTGAAAGGTTCTATACAATATTTAGGATGCAAGAAACAGTACTCTTACACAGACTTTCAGAAAACAAAGAGGATACACATAATTCCCAATTCATTTTGTGAGGTGGACATAAGTTGTACACCAAAATATGACAAAGACTTTTTTCAAAATAAGAAAATTAGAGACTAATATCCCTCACAAACAGGGATGTAAAATTCCTTATCAAATTCATGAATCAAAACAACAATGTGTAAACTATATAATTTATCATGACTAAATATGTTTTAATCTAGGAATCCAAGTGTTGTAGGCAGGCTTTAAGGTGGTTCCAAATGGTCCCTGCTTTCGAAATTCAGGTTTTTATACTCTCTTGTTGAGTGTGAGACTCACTTCTAACTTCTGATTTTAGGTTACTAAAAAGTCTACAGTTTTTGTCTTGCTGTTCTCTCTTTCTCTCAGACTAATCATTCTTGGAGAAGCTAGCTGTTGTATCATGGCATTCCTCTGGCAAACAATAGTCAGTGACAAACAGACTTTCAGCACAATAGCCCATGAGGAAATGAGGCTGTGTAAGGGACCCTGGAAGAAAATCTTGCAATTGTATCTGCAGATGAGACCACAACCCCAAACAATGGTTCAACTGAATGATTCAATCTTATGAGAGCTCTTTAGGCAAAGACACTTACCGAAGCAGTGCTTGGTTCCTGACCACAAAAAAATGGTAGTATAATAAATGTTCATTGTTTGTAGACACTAACTTCTGGAGTAACTTGTTAGGATTTAACTTTAAAACAATCAATGAATCCACTAAGTTAAAAAAAAAAAAATGGAGACCAGTAACATTAACATTTTAATTGATGTAGAAACCTATTTATTAATTCCATATCAAATCATGACTTAAAAAAAAAACAAAAGCTCATCAAAATTGTAATAGATGACCACTGATAAAGAACATTTAAGAAAAACCTACAACTAACATCATGCTCAGGGTTGACTTATTGAAATGTTCCTCCCTCAGTTTGGGAAACAGACAAAGATGTGTACTCTCATCACTTGTTTGATACTTCATGAAGTCAGAGTTAGTTCAAGAAAACAAGAGAAAGAAATGAAAGTTGGAAAGGTGAGGAAAAGAGAAACATCTCTATTTGTGGAGGACAAGATTGTTTACATAGTCTTACTTCAACTTTAGAACCAGCAAAAGAAATTGAGAAAGGATGCAAAATAAGAAGTACATAATAAAAAAATCTAGTGTGTTTCATATACTAACAACTAACATTTAAGAAAATTAAACTTGAAAACAATTACATTTATGATTCTGTGAACAATCTTAAAAGACTCAGAATGAATAAGAAATGATGTACAAGGTATTAGCACTGAAAACGATAGAACATGACTGAGAGAAATTAAAGAAGACATAAATTAATGGAGTAATAAACCATGTTTATGGATTGATAGATTCATTATTATAAGATGTCTTTTGTCCCCAAATTCATCTATAGAGTCAAGGCTGTCACATTTAAGCTACCACTATGCAGTTTATAGAAATTGACGAGCTGATTCTAAAATTTATATGGTAATGCAAAAGATCCAGAATAGCTAAGTCATTAAAATAAATTTGAAGGACTTACAAACTACCTGATTTCAATAATTTCTATAAGGTTACTGCAATTAAGACAGTGTGATTTGCACATGAAAATAGATGTATAGATTAATGAAATAGAATTGAGATTCCAGAAACAGATACACTCCTATATGGTCAATTAATTCTTGACAAAGGTGACAAGGCTATTCAATGGGGAAAAGGAAAGACCTTTTAATAAATAGTGTTGAAACAACTGGATAGCCAAATAAGAAAAAAGAAAAAGAGAATACTGACCCTTATCTCACACAGCACACAGATATTAACTCAAAATATACCATACATCTAAATGTAAAAGCTAAATTTACAAAACTTTAAATAGAAGAGAAATGAGAAGTCCTTACTAACTTGGAGAATAAAATGATTTCCTAGATAGGGCACAAAAAGCATGAATTAAAAAGAATACATTTGATTTTATCAAAATTAATAATTTCTGCTCTTTGAATGACAACATTGAAAAAGGGAAAAGTCAGGCAATGGAATGAGAGAAAATGTGTGTAGTGCATATATTGGACAAAAAATATGTGCATCCAGAACATACAAATAATTCTTATAACTTAGTAATAGAAGGTTAAAAACAACCAATACTAAAATCGAAGAAAGTAAAATATAGAAATGTCCATTGAGTACAAAAAATACCATTTGGAATCAGGACAATGCAAATTAACACGACAATGAGATTTCTCAAAATATCTACTAGAATGGCTAAAACTTTAAAAGACCCAAAATACCAAGTAATACATGAAGTACTCATATATTACTGGTAAGAATGTAGAATGGCATAACTCTTTTGGTGAATTGTTGACAAGTGTTTGGAAAATTTAAATAGATATGTTCTATACAATCCAGTCATATTTCTCTTGGATATTTGTCCAATGGATACAAAAACATATCAATCCATATAAATACTTGCAGGCCAATGTTCATAGCAATACAGTAATAGCCAAAAACTGGAAATACACTAAATGTTTACAAACAGGTGAATGGATAAGCTGGGATGTACCTGTAGAGTAGAATATTACCTAAACACAAATAGGAATGGACAACTGTTATGCACAATAATAGAGACCAATTCAAAATCATTATGTGGGTAAAGGAAGGCAGGCAGAAAAGACTACATGCAGTATAATTCCATTTGTATAAAATTGTAGAAAATTCAAATAGACCTATTTTAACAAATAGCAGATCAGCGGTTGCCTTAGGCTTGGGAAGGCTAGAGTTCTGCAATTCCAAGGAAAAAAAGAACATCTTTAGAGATGACAGGAAGATTCTGTATCTTGATTGTGGCTACATTTACATGGATGTATATTTCTGATAGAGGTCTTCCAATCATACACTTTAAATGAATACAGTATATAAACATGCAGGATATTACCCATACTTCAATAAAATTGATTAAATAAAACTTTATTTTTATTTATTTTTATTTTTTTTTAATTTAAAGTTTTTATTTTTTATAAACATATATTTTTATCCCCAGGGGTACAGGTCTGTGAATCACCAGGTTTACACACTTCACAGCCCTCAAAAAGGACATACCCTCCCCAATGTCCATAATCCCACCCCCTTCTCCCAAACCCCCTCCCCCCAGCAACCCTCAGTTTGTTTTGTGAGATTAAGAGTCACTTATGGTTTGTCTCTCTCCCAATCCCATCTTGTTTCATTTATTCTTCTCCTACCCACTTAAGCCCCCATGTTGCATCACCACTTCCTCATATCAGGGAGATCATATGATAGTTGTCTTTCTCCGCTTGACTTATTTCGCTAAGCATGATACGCTCTAGTTCCATCCATGTTGTTGCAAATGGCAAGATTTCATTTCTTTTGATGGCTGCATAGTATTCCATTGTGTATATATACCACATCTTCTTGATCCATTCATCTGTTGATGGACATCTAGGTTCTTTCCATAGTTTGGCTATTGTGGACATTGCTGCTATAAACATTCGGGTGCACGTGCCCCTTTGGATCACTACGTTTGTATCTTTAGGGTAAATACCCAGTAGTGCAATTGCTGGGTCATAGGGCAGTTCTATTTTCAACATTTTGAGGAACCTCCATGCTGTTTTCCAGAGTGGCTGCACCAGCTTGCATTCCCACCAACAGTGTAGGAGGGTTCCCCTTTCTCCGCATCCTCGCCAGCATCTGTCATTTCCTGACTTGTTGATTTTAGCCATTCTGACTGGTGTGAGGTGATATCTCATTGTGGTTTTGAGTTGTATTTCCCTGATGCCGAGTGATATGGAGCACTATTTCATGTGTCTGTTTGCCATCTGGATGTCTTCTTTGCAGAAATGTCTGTTCATGTCCTCTGCCCATTTCTTGATTGGATTATTTGTTCTTTGGGTGTTGAGTTTGCTAAGTTCTTTATAGATTCTGGACACTAGTCCTTTATCTGAAATGTCGTTTGCAAATATCTTCTCCCATTCTGTCAGTTGTCTTTTGATTTTGTTAACTGTTTCCTTTGCTGTGCAAAAGCTTTTGATCTTGATGAAATCCCAATAGTTCATTTTTGCCCTTGCATCTCTTGCCTTTGGCGTTGTGACAGACAGAGAGAGAGGGAGAAGCACAAAAAGGGGGCGGGAGGGAGGAGGAGAAGCAGGCTTTCAGCTGATCAGGGATCCCTACGAGTGTTCCATCCCAGCACCCCGAGATCATGACCTGAGCTGAAGGCAGACGTTTAACCAACTGAGCCCCCACCCTAGGCGCCCCTAGATAAAACTTTGAAAACCAGAATACAAACCTCTCATAGAGAAAAACGAATAAACCCATGTGAATGTAAAGACAGCACCAGAAGGAAATAGGAAAGCATTGTATTATTGTTACTATGGAATATACTTCCCTCCAAAATAAACCAGGCATATGCAGTGTGTGAGGTCCTGTGCTCTTCACCGTGGTAGAACAAGACCCAGATGGAAGGTCGGAAAGCACTTTCTGGAAATTCAACATCAGTGATTTCCATGATTCACAATCCTGTCCATTTTTTAAAAAATATTTTATTTATTTATTTGACAGATAGAGATCACAAGTAGACAGAGAGGCAGGCAGAGAGAGAGGAGGAAGCAGGCTCCCTACTAGAGCAGAGAACCTGATGTGGGGCTCGATCCCAGGACTCTGGGATCATGACCTGAGCTGATGGCAGAGGCTTTAACCCACTGAGCCACCCAGGCGCCCCCTGTCCTTTTTCTTAAATCCTTATTCCAACGAGAGAGGTAGAAGTAGATGATGGAAATACAAGAGACCTCTCTGTAACTGTTTCAGAGGTGGAAGCAGAGCTGCCTGCAAGTCCAGAGGAGAAATTATTTCCCAACTGAAGAGAATAGGAAAGTCTGCCCCAGGAGAGCGGACACTACGCCTGGCTCTTGGAGGTGGTCAAGTACCAGCTAGCTTGAGAGACAGCAGCCAGAAAAGGAAACCATAAAAGTCATGGAAGGGAGGAAAGGGAGACCTAAAGACTGGGGGGAAGTGGACGCCAACAGAGGTATACTGCAGAGTGGCGAGCTTCCTGCGAGCTTCCTCCGTGCCAGTATCTCGTTGGGTTATTTATTTGTCAAGTTCAGTGTGTCCCAGAAGTGCATTAACAATGCTATTTTCAATTTAAAGTGGGTGCATGGGCTTTGAATAGTGATTCTGATACGCTCAACTGGGAAGCTTGCCATTGGTAAAATGAGACTTCACACATACATTGTCCCTTGGCTAACTCCATTATAGGCAGAATAATGCCCACTCATCAATTAGTCAGACTGGTTCACTGAGGCAGAGAGCAGCCAAGCAGCGATGATATGGATCGGTTTTACAAAGGGCTTTCAAAGAGCCTTAGACCCAGAGAAATCCTGTGGTCCACCAACCTCGGAATAATCCTATCAGACCTCCACTGTGCCCCCAGTACTCACAGCCCTGCATGCACTTGGCAGCTCCCATTCTGTTCCTATTCACCTCTGTAATGCTTCCAAGTTTCCCCGGGCACCTCCCACACACACACCAGATGTCTTTGCTTCCTGCTTCACAGAAAAATGAAGGTCAGCAGTCCTAAATCTACTAAATAAACTTGCCCACTCTACCTCAAAATTCTTTTTTTATGACGAGTCTCTTCCCTTGCCAAGGTTAATTTGCCCATTCCATTTTTTTTTTTTTCTGACTTCCTATAAGACCTTGTTCTGAATATTAACTATTTTGTCTTCCAAACGTTTCCCTTTCTGTTTAAAATTTTTCACTAACTCTCAATGTCTTTACTTTAAAAATAAAAGCAAGAGTAAAACAATCTTTCCTCAAAAATTGTGTTTTATTCAAGTGTATTAAAATATAGCAGATTAACAGAAAATTTGAGGTATTCCAAGGTCCAGAGACCAGGGGATTACTGCCATTCAGAAGTTAGTGTACAACTCACAGTTCCCTAAAAGAGGGAAACACACTAGGCTGGGGAGTGGGGAACACACAGCAAAGCACTCCACCCTGGTGGGTCACGTGTCAGGGGAGCGGGAAGGTACTGAGGGCAAGAGCCTTTTTTTCCCACGCAAGAGAACGAAAATGAGGCAGAATCATCAGGTTTAGGATTAGGTCCTCTGAATGTTTCAGAGACCTCTGTGGCCTGGGGGTCATCAGTTGTTTCAGACCTGGTCTTAAGGTAATTAGGGCAGGTGTATAGGAACCCAGAGTGTGAGAGCTCAGTGAAGGATGTGGTTGGGTGTGGGCTCTGGGCTTGTTGGTTTACAGTGGAAAAGTGCATCCCAGGAGAAGGACTCCTCCAGATGGGGGAGTTCGGAAGTGTGATGGCCTTGAAGGAGGAAGGAGGCCATGGCCATGTAACTCAGGATATCCAGAACAAGACACAGCCAAGATTATACATGTGGGACATACAGAAAATGAAGTTTACAGAAGCTCTCAAAATGAAATACACTAAGCTATCTTGCCGAAATTCTTGTTTCCTTCAAAATAAAAGTCCTTGTAGTTTCTACTTTAATATTCCTCCTTTTTGCTCAGGACTCAGCCTACCACATCTGATTCCGGGCCCTATAAAGATAAGATTTTTGAAACTGATGTGAGTAAGTTCCATTAGGAGCTTCTAAATGTATCCGTGAAGTTCTCACTGCTCTTCTATAAGGCCATTGGTAGTTTTCAGGTGCTCATCATGCCCTGTAAGTGTCCACGCATTGCGATAGAATCCCAATCCCACACCAGCCCTAAACAGCATTGTAAAGCACACAGCTCCTCAGGTCTCTTCCCACTGTCTGCTGCGGGGTAGATTGCACACTTCCCAGCATCTCATAAAGTAACCTTGCAGCCTTTCTCCCTCTGCTATCCCCATTCTACATCCTGCAACAGAACTTCCCACGCTTTAGCCACCTCACGTGATTCAACACTCCTGTGCTCCATCTTACTTTACTCACGTGGGCAGCCTTGCCTGGAAAACCACCGGTCTCTGTCCCTCCACCACTACCTACCTCGACCTCATTTATTAGTTGGTAGCTTGACTGCACCTGGGACAGGGTTCTTGGCTTGCCTCATTGTGGGCAGGGAGTTTCGTCCTACACCTCAGCCCTGGGCTTAGCCCTGTGATCTGCGGCCACTTCAGCAGCACCAGGAAAGCAGGTGGGAAACGAAGGACCACCCAGCTGACCCCAGGGTAAGTCATTTAAGAATAACTGACCCCAGGCTATCTATTCAAACGTCAGTAATAAAGTGCTGCTATTTTTAAGCCACTAAGTTCTACTGTGGTTTGTTATACTCCATAACTAACTGATGAAGTTTTGCATAGTCTGGCATCTTCTAAGAGCCCTGTGTTAATCATCTTTATGTGCCCACTACCTAGCAGAAGGCAGTTACTCACAAATTGTGTACTAGACCAATGAATAAATGAAATAGGATAATTTACCAATACCCACTCTGCTTCTTTTATACACTTTTAGCAATTTTTACCATATGTATTTGATCCCTTCTTAAAGGTTAAGGACTGACAGATATGCTACAAAATTTGAATCCTTATTTATAATTTCATCATAAACATAGGTTGTCATTAAAAGAAGCCTAATAGAAGTATGAAATATTTTCATTGTTAGTTCTTAGAAGATCTGGTTATATCATACTGGTGGCAACCTGTGCTTACTCTAATGCTTGATTTGAAAACTGTAATGACATGATACATAATGAAATTATAAAATTCAAGGTAATGTTATCACTTGTGAACCAGCAAGCCATTTTATTTATTTTTTTTAAAGATTTTATTTATTTATTTGTCAGAGAGAGAGAGAGCACCAGCAAAGGGAGAGGCAAGCAAAGGGAGAAACAGGCGTCTTGCTGAGCAGGGAGCCTGACGCAGAACTTGATCCCAGGACTCTGGGATCATGACCTGAGCCAAAGACGGACGCTTAACCTACTGAGCCATCCAGGAGACTCTGGCAAGCCATTTTAAACCAAGTTGTGAATTCACTTAAATTTGCATGCATATGAGTTACAGACCCTATCCACCTTCCACTCAGATGCCAGTTGATTTTATGGAAATTAGAAGGGGGAAATATTGAGGAGTGTTTCAGTAGTTCTCTTTGCAAATTAACTTGTAATGATTCTTAAGAAGTTGCCCTTCAACATAATCTCTCTTCTTCTTTAGTTATTCAAACATTAGTGTCTCTTATTTTAATAGAATTACAATAGCATTTCGAGGCCTTGTTGCCACATGCCATAAGATTACTAATGACAGTTTTTAGGTTATCTAACCAGTCAAGCATTCAGTCATCCACAAATTTGGCTATGTTTATTATTAATGAAGCTGCGCAAACCCTAGTGTATTGTTATACATTTAATTTCTCAAATATTGTGATAATATAACAACATACAAGAAAAATGTTTTTCATGAATACATATAAGATTAATTTTCTTTTGCCTGACATGCACTAATTCATACATATATTAATTCAACAAATATTTTGACGGCCAAGTGCGTTCAAGCTTATGAGAGCAGAGATAGAAAATGCATAGGAGAAGAAAGAGATTTAAATAATTACAACGCCACGAGTGTTATCACTGATGTGTACACACAGTCCTGGGGAAAGAGAGGGATGGGAGGGCTCCATCCATTTTCCAGGGAAGTCACCAAAAAAGGGATGGGGTGTTTGAAATGAGTGTTAAAGACTAAGTAGAACTCTAGGTGACAAAATCTGAAAGGGCATCTGAGATTGAACAAAATGGCACAAATAAGGTCAAAGACATCAGGAAGTACTTGCTTTTTCTGAGAAGAGTTCTCTGAGTTTCCAGGACAGTCGTATTCAGAGTGTGGTGTATGCACCAGGAGCACATGGCCAGAGAACTAGTCTGAGGCGCAAATTCTCTGGCCCCATCCTAGTCCTGCTGAAACAGTCTCTGGTGGTAGGGCAGAGGAATCCATGTTTAATAATTTTGGGTTAATTCTCATGCATATGAAAGACTGATAAGTCTAGTCTAGGGAAGTGATTTTTTAAATATTTTATTTATTTATTTGACAGAGAGAGACACAGCGAGAGAGGGAACACAAGCAGGGAGAGTGGGAGAGAGAGAAGCAGGCTTCCAGCCAAGCACTGAGCTCTGCGTGGGGCTCGATCCCAGAACCTTGGGATCATGACCTGAGCTGAAGGCAGATGCTTAACAACTGAGCCACACAGGCGCCCCTAGGGAAGTGATTCTTAAAGTTAGGGTGTCTCAAAATCACCTGTAAGGCTCATTAAAAACGTCTAGTTTTGGTCTCCATTCTAGAGTGTGTGATACAGCAGGTCTGAAGTGGGCTTCAGGAATTATATTTCTACAAGTTCCTGATTATGCCAATAATGCAGGTCCAGGGAACATACTTTTGAGAATAATGACCTAAGGATGTGAATAACCGAGAGTGAATTTTCTTTTCTTTACTTTCTTCCCTTTCTTTCTTTCTTTCTTTTTCCTTTCTTCCTTTCTTTCTTTCTTTCTTTTTTTCTTTCTTTCTTTCTTTCTTCTTCTTTTTTTAAGACTTATCTATTTATTTAAGAGGGAGAGAGAGAGTATGCCAATGGGGAGAAGGGCAGACGGAGAGGAAGGGAGAGAATCTCAAGCAGATTTCCTGCTGAGCATGGGTCAATCTCAATACCCTGAAATCATGACTCCAGTGGAAATCAAGAGTCAGAACCCTAACCCAACTGAGTGCCCCCAGGAACCCCTGAGAGTGGATTTTCAAACATAGGTTGGAGCCAGTATATGGAAGGACTGCACACCAAGCAGAATTCTAAGGCAGCTCTCAAGATTACTGACTCCTGGCCTGCATGGACTTTCTTCCTGTTACTCAAACAAGTGCTGTTCCAAGTCCTTTTGATTTGAAGGCATTTTGCAGTTGTAATTAAGGTCCTAATCAGTTGCATTTCAAATAAGGAGATTATCCAGGTAGGCCTGAACTAATCACTTGAGCACTTTAAGTACAGGTCTAAATATCAGAAATGGGATAAGTTAGAAATTCAAAATAGGAGAAGGACTTGACCTACCACTGGAAGGCCCCTGTTTCAAAGTCCACAAGCCGCCCATAGGAGCAGAGTGTGGCTCCAAGTTGGTAGCTTAGAAATTAGAACCTCAGCCCTAAGATGGCAAGGGATTGATTTTATTTTTTATTTATTTATCTTGCTAAAAACAAGAATATTTCTTTTTCTCTAGAGCTGCCAAATGATAACTATCTATATGACACTTCGATATCATCTTTGTGGTATTCTAAGTGGAGGAGCCTGCCGTAACATGCCACACTTCTGGATCTACACAAGTGTTGGTGTTGTTCTAAGCTACAAAGTTTGCGGTAATTTGTTACACATTGAATGAAAATAAATTTAAGGGGTCCCTGGGTGGCTCAGTCGGTTAAATGTCTGCCTTCCGTTCAGGTCATGATCCCAGGGTCCTTGGTCTTTTGCCCCTCCCCCAGCTTGTGTGCTCACTCTCTCTCTCTCAAATAATTAAAATCTTAAAAAAAATTTTTTTAAAAGAAATGTCACCCTTAAAAAAAGTTTGTACTTCAACTTTGATTCCTAAAAAATGGAGTCATTAAATCGTTTTAAGTAAATGTAGGTTCCTTTGTGTTTGCTTTTAAATAGCTCCACTGGAAGCATGAGGGAAAAGGTTTAAGGAATTTTTTTTTTTAAAGGTTCTACCCACTTATTTGACAGAGACAGAGAGCACAAGTAAGCAGAGTGGCAGGCAGATGGAGAGGGAGAAGCAGACCCCCACTAAACAGGGAGCCTGATGTGGGGCTTGATTCCAAGACCCTTAGGATCCTAACATGAGCTGAAGGCAGACGCCTAACCGACTGAGCCACCCAGGCACCCCTGGCTTAAGGAATTTAAGAGTGAAGCTTGGTGTTGAGTTATGAGGCCATAATAAGCCTCCATATCAACAAAATGGCCAGTAGCTGAAGGAAACTAGTAACAGTGAGCATAGTATAAACAGGAATTTTTGATGGACTTATAGGAGATGAGAGGAGAAGGTGCTCAAGAATGCTTCTAGCTAAGTGAACCTCTTCAAGTCCAATGAGCACAGAAGCTCTAAATAAATTGCAAGAGAGCTTTAAGCAAGTTCAAAATAATAATGTATTCTTAAGTTTTAGACAGAAGATATTAGACAAAGGGCTGTCAAATTAATTATTTACCAAAAATAACAACTTAGGACAGAAACTAAAAATTCTTTTGTATGACCTATTACTAATTAAGTTGCATCAACTTTTATTTCCAATGACTACCAACATTTTCTTTCAAATATGCGTGATTCACATTTGATTCCATTAAAGATCAGTGTTTTCTTCTCTAAAAGGGTGGTATGAAGACTCTTAGTACTCAGATGTCAAAAAACTGAAACACTTCCCAAATAAACATTTCTGCAAAGGAGCCATAAGCCCCTGGGTTAAAGGACAATGAGAAAGTCTTAACCAGTCATACGGTTTTCAGCTTTTACCCTGATAAATGGCAGGTCAAGGAGGGTTGTGTTTAATAGTATATTCCTCAATGAAATGTCACTTTTTCCTCAATGTGTCCTCTGTGTGAACTAATTAAAATTAGGTTTTGCTGCAATGTCAGCACATCAAATTGCTGACTTTTCTTGTTGTCTTACTACATGGTACAGAATGAATACTGTCGTGTGATAAACCTGAAATCTGAAAGGCTCTAACATGGGATGTAGCATAAGCTCTTTGCAATCCACAGTCGAGCTGTCTCCCTCTCTCTTATATATTATTAACACTCACTCGTGTCACATGTGGATAGAAATTACGTAAGTTGAAAAAGCATAGCTAACAGCTTTGTTGCCCAAATCCAGATAAATAATTCCTCTTTTACTAAACAGGTTCCAGTCTCTCAGTTCTAGTAAGTGGAAACTAGGGAGGTATTCTACACTCGTGCATTTATAACTATGAGAAGACTCGGTAAATATCATTTAGTCCTTCAAATAATAAAAGTGGTATCTGAATAGTGATTTCAATAGCTTCAAGAATATACTATCAAAAAATACAAAAGCAACCTTCCTTCTCACCTCTCTCCTCTTGGGCATTTCCCTTTGGACCACTGAAACCAATGGTCAGAATTTACTGGATATGCTTACAGTTTTGTCCTTGCTTAAAAAACACATGGTTGATATGATTTCAAGAGAAAATTTCTCGTGATGTATCTGTCTGGATCTTCCTATGAATACTATTCATAGGAAGAATGAATAGTATTCATAGGAAGATCCAGACAGATACATCATGATCTACCTATGAATATTATTCAACTAAGGGATGATATTTTTAATGCTAAGCTATACCATAAAGATGAACATAATACTTAGGTGAATCTGTGTGATGATCTACAGTAGCTAATACCGAAATAATGTTGACAGAAAGACACAGGAGTTAATAAAATAAATAGAAATGATTTGCCATATGCAGATCATATTTGTATTTAATTGGAGACCTTTATTCCAATTGTTGTAAAATAGAAAGATTTGGTTTAATTAACCTTTATGCATGCAGGTAACCTCTATGGAGGAGCCAATCTTTCTGAAAAGCTGCCAGATTTCATTATATGCAATCTTGGAAATTTTCCTGAACTAAAAGTTAACATTTATTATTTTGACAAGAGCAGTGACAATAAAAAGGCAATTAATAGATTTATCAATGTATTATTACGTGCACTGTGAATAATTGAACAAAATTTGTTATATTGTAAGACATTATAGAATATGATGTAACTGTGGTGTGGCAAAGGAAAGGCTATTCTTTTGCACAGTATTTTTTTATAAGGCTCTCTTCAAAACAAAGTACAGAGTCATTGAAACCTCTGACACACAATACACTAACAACATTACTAAGAAAATACAATTTAAAAAATTATACACAATAATTGAAGTGCACAAAACATACCCTTATTTGCCATGAAATTGAGAGCCACCTCGACAGTGAATTTTATTGCTGAATCAGAATGGTGTCAGAAAATAAAACTGTCACAAATATGTATTGCATTTCACCTGTACTGCCATTATTCTTAACCTGTCCACAGAGGTAATCCCTACAAAGTTTAGATCCTGGTGTGTAGTGTTTATGAACAGAGCTTGAACAAAAGGTTTTCTTATATCTGAGTAGACTGTATCATCCCTTTGTTTGATAACCTCAGACACATCTTGATCAATCGGTTTTTAAGTGATACCAGCTGTAAATCATATATCAACAAGCTCATCTTTCTGCCTTTCCTTCAACCAAATTTTTCTACTCCCAGCACTAACGCATAGCAGTTACCTACGTAAAAACTTCTCTAAGTATGCATATCTTTCATATTTAGTTCATTTAATGCCATGTATTTTGGTCAATGTGAGTGCCAAATGCACGAAGAAGACCAGTTTTCAATTCAACAATCCAATTAAGGCAATATTTACAGAATCTATAATAGAAGGAAGATTTTTGTTGGAATGCTGCAAAGACAAGTAAGACAAGATTACTGCACTGGGGATTTAACTTATTCATGCTTTCATTCAAATGCTAATTTAGAGTTTACCATACTCAGATGTTTTTGCACCCCACAAAATCCATACAATAAATTCTGGTAGTTAGAGGACTTGTCAGTGTTTGGAAGTTATCATTTCTTGAATGACTACTATATGAGCAGCACTTTGCAAATATTACCTCTCATTGTTAGGACAACTCTGGTAAGCAGATTAGGAAAAGGATTCAAGAGAATAAATCACACAAGTTGTAGAAAATAAAGCCTAGCTTAGAATCTTGTGAAAATGATACCAACGACATAGGAAGGATGGCTGCTCTTCCAAGCTAGAGCTGACAGGCGTTTATTTTTCTACCCAATTAAATCTGGGTTGAGCTTGTGACTACTTTAATTGATAAAAGTACATTAGAAGGGATGCCTTGAAGTCTTGCATCTCACTCTTAATTTAACGGCTTGGTCCTTGTGCTTCATCTTGGAACATTTGCTCTTGGAATGCTCCCTCTAGGAATCCAGGTACCAGATGTAGGTGCTCTGGTCAACAGCCATAGCTGAGCTCCTTGTTGATACCTCTCAACTTCCAGCCATGAAAATGAGCCCTCTTGGGCTTTCAGTCCTTGAAAAGTGCACATTTTAAGCAATTCCAGCAATTAAACCCATAGGGCCATTGAAACCTAAGCCCTCAGTTCTATGAGCATCTAAAACCCTATAGGTCAGAGTCTTCAGTTGATTTGTATGCTTTGAATTGTGTTTTTCTTTATGGGAACTTTGATTTTTTTCTTTCAAAATCAGCTATGTATTATATTTTATCTATAATTTTTATGTAAATTTCTCCATGCCTCTACTATGAGAGTCATCTATTTATTGTGGGTTTTTTTGTTTTGTTTTGTTTTTGTTTGTTTGTTTGTTTGTCTGTTTTTGAGACTCAATCAGTGTGGTTCTAGAATATTTTCCAACTCTGTTCAGAAGTATGGGAAAAGAAATGGAATGTATTCATGGCTAATGAACTGACAAAGCAAATACCCCTGCAAACAGATACAGTCCACCCTATTCTATTTAAATATTTTGCTATTTTATTTTATAGAAATTATTTTGCTGAATTCACAAATAGAATTTGACTTATGAAGAACTTTTTGTCCTGTGGTGTGTTTTTGTTTTTGTTTTTGGGTTGGTTTTCTATTTTTTGGTTGGTTTGTCCCCCCTCTCTTTTATTTTTGGTTACTTTTTTTGTCCATTTTTGTTTTTTGGGGTTTTTTTGTTTGTTGATTTTGGTTTTTGTTTGTTTGTTTGTTTTAGTTTGGTTTTTTTTGAAGGACTGCATAATAAATTAATTCTGTGCATAGCATGCTTAGGCATGACACTGAATTCAGGAGTTCAGTCACATCGAGTTTTTGTGCACAAGGGATGGACCGTTCCAGGTAGTAATGATTGTTGAAATCAGTAACAAAGGAGTCAATCCAACTTTGAAAAGGAAACTCTCCTGGAAAAAAATCAGCATGCTTAAGAGGAGAGCAAATACTGTGTCTGATGTGGTTAAGAAGTAGAAGAGTTAAAGACTATATGTTGTGATCTAAAAGAAATTTCCTACTCTGAAAATGTTTTTTGTTTCTTGTTTTTTGTTTTTTGCAAGGTGATCAGATTGAAAATCCAGATGTACTTACATATATCTTGGTGAATGAGGAAGTCACTGGTAATGAGGAATTCTACAAGCTACATTTGGAAGTCATTAATAAGAGAGAAGAGAATAATTATAAAATATGAATTTAAAAGAAGAAAATATTGCTAAGTAAAGAAAACAGAGCAACTGCCTGGGATTATGACTAAGAAGTACAGACTTTACCAGTTCCTCTTCTTACCTTTCCATTAAGTGAGGCAGTGTAGGAGAATATTCAGACTTGAATTTTGTTTTCATTTTGGTTTTTTGGGGGGGGAGCGAAACACAGAGGTTGTTGTTGTCTTAGAGGAGGGGGTAGGGGCAGAGGATGAGGGAGAGTAAGAATCTTAAGCAGGCTCTAAGCCAAGTGCAGAACCCCACATGGAGTTCTATCACAGGACTCTGAGATCATGACCTGAGTGACATCAAGAGTCAGATGCTTAAAGGAATGAGCCACCTAGGTACCCATAGCCTTGCATCTTTGATTAAAGCAATAGACTTATTTTATTTTATTTTATTTTATTATTTTTTTAATTTTAAAGACTTTATTTATTTATTTGACAGACAGAGGTCACAAGTAGGCAGAGAGGCAGGCAGAGAGAGAGAGGGGGAGAAGCAGGCTCCCTGCTGAGCAGAGAGCCTGATGCGGGGCTGGATCCCAGTATCCTGAGATCATGACCTGACCCCAAGGCAGAGGCTTAACCCACTGAGCCACCCAGGTGCCCCAATAGACTTCTTTTTAAAAGATGCACATATATTCAGGTTTTATTAGATTTAAATTATAGTTGGGGACATAGTTGTATGTTTAGTACAACACTATTACCTATGTCTTTTGTTGTGTTCTGTTTGTTTTGCATAAAACACTTAGAAATAATTCTCTAAAGCAATAATTACTCAGTAGCATCTAGGTATGAGCTACAAAAACAATAGTAAAGGGGGATGAGGCAAATTTTACACTTCATTTTATAGTCTACCACATGTGAAGAGAGTCCAGGATCTATAGGAATACAGGTAGTACAGTTAGAAAAATCTGAATGGAATCTTGTCCCCTGTCCACCACTTGTGTGGATTTGAGCAAACATACTTATCACTTTGGCTCTCAGTTTACACATCCATAAATTGGATATAATAATATATATTGCAGATTTCCTCTTCTCCTTCTCCTCCTCCTCCTTCTCCTCCTCCTCCTGCTTCTTCTTCTTCTTCTTCTTCTTCTTCTTCTTCTTTGCCAGAGAGTTGCTCTGACCATTAAATAAGATAATGCTTATCGAAGTGTCTGGTACATTGTAAGTTGTGAATATATATTAGTGATTTTGTAATTGTGCTTAATACAGAGCAGTTTCTTAGAGGTGATGTCATCAAATGTGGTGGGCATAAGAACAAAGTGATGGTTTACATTAAAGCAATGAGGAAAATACCAAAGTGAGAAGAGGAAAAGATATGTAAGATGAATTTTATTTTATTATAACATAAACTATGTATAATTCTGATAGTGTGCATAGAGGTCTCTATACTCTTCAGAGCTATCTAATATTAATGTAATCTTATTAAAATATTGAGTACAAATACTCCACAATATTCAACATATATTCATGGTATTACTCACGTGCTGGGTATTTTCTTAGACTGCCTTTGATGCCTCCTACTCTTCAGTTCATTCCACTTCTAGGTCCCATTTATCCTATAGTAGCTCAGGACTGTATTCTTTTCAATGCTTCTCTGGTCATTGCTTTTGTTGAGGCTAACTTCACCTCCATCAGAATGTATTTATTTACTTCCCATCAACTTCCACAGCTATCAATATTCTGTCTTTTCATGCTCTGTTTTGAAGATCTACTGTTCAATGGCATGAGTGAAACCATGTCATTCCCCAACAGCAAAACCCACACATATTTCCCCAATCCCCACATGTTCCCACAATCCCCACACCATACAGTGCCATTCCTTGTGCCATTTTTGGTCTTTCGTGATCTGACCACAGCTACCTTTCCCAATTCACCCCCTAAAATTACAAAGGATATGAAGTTTTTCAGGAGTCTGGGTTCTGGTTGATTAGTCAAGTGGTCTAGACTTGGTATAGAAGTGAGTGAGATCAACAGCAGGTAGCAATCAAGGGGAAATGGAAGGCCCAAGTGACTGCCAGGTCTGCAGCGAGACATCTGAAAGGATGGGAATTAGTGATCTGAGAGGTAGGTATTCAAATTTAAGATTTCTGTGGTTGAGCAGTTCTGGGTGTTTGTGGGTCGAGAATGTGACCATGGGCATGAACAACTCCTCTTGCAGTGGGATGACTTTATGAGATGACTTTGAGAAATGAGGTGGGCATATGTGGTACGTGAATCCTCTTTTCTCTTTATGATCTACCTGATTGTAGGGAGCACACTCTGGTCAGCTACCTGAGCCATACATATTATACACAAAAGTTCTGCCCCTTTGGGGAAGCTACCATCATCCTGCACTATCTGTGACTGAGGGAATGGAACCTGTCTTTTTCGGGGATTATTAGGAAGCTCATTGTTCTTCATTTGCCTAAGCCACATTCTCCAAAGTAGCCTTTATTAGTAATGATTTATACTCCATTACCATCTGTCTTATCTTTTGACTAGACTTTCAATAAGTTCAGAACTGGAAGATTACTTATTAATTTGGTTATTATGTGGCTTTGAGGCAAAAAGTTAATATGTGATTGACAGTCAAGTTTTATTCAATTTTAATAGTTATAGAAATATTTAATGTGCCCTGAGATATAGCTTTATAGTCAGCCCTTAGGTCAAATGATTCTGGACATAAGATAATATGGTATGGGAAAAATACCTTGTCAGTTCTGTTCTCCTTTATATGAAAAAAAAATTACCTGTACCCCAGCTGCTAAAATTGTCTTGTTTATAAAATCTAGATTGGTATAAAGTAAATGTTTGCTGAAGAGAAATCAAACCCCAGAAAACCAGTACCTCAAGAAAGAGAAGTTATTTTATTAGTTTTCATAATCTTGGCCCAAAAGTCATTATCATGAATTAAAAATAATTGACCATAAACTAATTTCCCAAATAATGTGAAAGATTTCTTGACTCATCTCAAAAATGGTGGAGGGGCACTATACATCTTGTTGCCTGAATCATCCCAACTCTACTCTGAACACCTCACTCAATTCTCCACACGGTCTCGTATTTTTCTCAGGAAAGGGGTAGAAGAATAGAAGTTTCTAGTTTGAGGGAGACACTAGGGTAGATACTGGGAACAATGGAGAGGTACTTGATGGAAAAATTTGATAAGCCTATAGAGCAGAGCTGCACAGGAATAAAAATCTTAGCTAAGATTTATTTAGTGTCTACTATGTGCAAGTATTCATACTAGTCTTTTAACATATTTAAGCCTGAAAACCTTATGAGGTATGCATTCATTTTTTTCTGCATGTTTTTTTGTAGATGAGGAAACTAAGGCACTTGAAGTTTAAAATATTTTCACCAGGTCACACAACTAGTAAATGGTAAAACTGGGTTTCCAATCTATAATGGTAACTGTAGACCTGCCTTCTTGAGCACTATTGTATACTACTCCTTATATTTGGGACTCTGTGTTCTCATGTCCACACATACCTAGGCATCAAAATAGAGCCACAAGAAAGGTCACACATGGAAACCCTCAAGCTTTGCCCTCTACATTTTCATGCCCATTGATGAGCAGATTTCAAATCATCTTTCACAATAGTCTATTATTTGGAGTCTCACTAAAAAAAATAAGGATTTTATTTATTTATTTTGAGAGAGACAGGCAGAGCAATTAGGGGAAGGAACAGAGGCAGAGGGAGAGGGAATCTCAAGCAGGTTCCATGCTGAGCATGGAGCCCCATGTGGGGCTCAGTCCCACAACCCTGAGATCATGGCCTGAGCTGAAAGAAAGAGTTGGCCTCTTACCTGACTGAACCACCCAAGCATCTCTGACTTCTCTCATTTTTAAAGACTTACAGAGTTTTCAGGTATTTTGTAGAATGCCCCTCCACTGGGATTTGTGTGATACTTTTCTCATGGGTAGAATGGGGTTATGAAATTTTAGGAGGAAAATCACAGAAGTTTAGTACCATTTTCATCAGATCTTATCAAGGGTACATAATACCAGTATGATATTGTTGCTAATATTAATCTTGATCACCAGGCTGAGGTCATATTTATCCAGGTCTCTCTACCATAAACTTACTCTTTTCTTTCCACCCCCATTCCATACTTTATTTTTGGAAGGAAGACACTGGGCAAAGATCACACTTAGAAAATAAGGAGTCATCCTTCACTTCCTCAGAAGTGAAGAATTGAAACAAATTCTTCTATGTGGGAAATTTCTTTCCTTCTCTTCCATTTATTTGTACATTCAGTCACTTTGTTTTCCAAGTATTGACTCATGAATATTTCATACTTTGAGCATAATCCAATGCTAGTTAATTTTGTTGTTCAAATTCTTCAGTTTATGACCCAGAGGCTCTTTCAGTTGGCTCGTGTGTCACTTTGACATTGATCTATCATTATGGATGTTTTTGTTTATTTTGTTGTTGTTTCTCTCACAGTAAGATGACCCAGGATCATCTTATATATTTCCTGTCTCAGTCCTTTAATCAGCCAACTGGCCAATTTTCCAAGGAAACTTCGTTCTTTAAATTGGAGAAATCAAGATCTGGGCATTAGATATATTCATTACTACTTGGTATTGTTGGCTCTAGGTGACAGAGCAAGGAAATCTATGTGTGTATCCTAGCTCTTGTATATACACTATAAATATTTCTATATGTAACCATCTGTATCAATATTAAGCTAAACATGAGTTCATACAGATCTCTCAGCTGGCAGAGCAAGGAAATCTGTGTGTATACTAGCCCATGTATATACACTATAAATATTTCTATATGTAACCATCTGTATCAATATTAAGCTAAGCATAAGTTCATACAGAGCTTGCCAACATTGATCCTTTACTACATGGGTCATTCTAACCTTCTAGGCTCTTATCTTTAAACTTCCACCCAACACTGAGAAAACTGGCTCCAACCTTCCATCATCCATTTACATAATTGTTCAGTTTCAGTAAGCATTTCTAGAGGTTTCAAAATTATTAATCACGTGTCCAGTGAGAAACAACTTTATCAGCTAGAATATAGATCTTATGTACAATTTCTTTTGTCTTTATTCTTACAAATTCTTCATTTCAGTTAGAACTTAATACTAAGTGTTTTTTTCCTTTATGCTTTTTACAGATGTTTCATACAATTTAAAAGTGATTAGATCTTCCTTATTGTCCCATTCTGCATTTTATTCTGGCATCATTTTATACTTAAATAACTTACTATTTTTTGTATGCATTAAGATTCACTCTTTTTTCTGTGAAATGTGTAAGACTGATGATTCACAGACCTGTATCTCTGGGGCAAATAATACATTATATGTTAATAAAAATAATTTTAAAAAACTATATTGGTTAATCAAATAAAAACTGTCACATATCCACCAGTACAGTATTATATACCCTTAAAAAAAAAAAGTAAAGAAAATAAAAAACTATGCTCCCCATTTCTAAACTGAGCTTTCTGTTGTCTTTGTGGTTTTATCTTTTGCAGAATGTCATATAATATGAGTTACCTATTACTTAACCTTTTCACACTGGATTCTTGTACTTAGCTATATTCATTTAATGTCCATCCCTATCTTTGCAT
Source organism: Mustela lutreola (assembly GCF_030435805.1). Taxonomy (NCBI): domain Eukaryota; kingdom Metazoa; phylum Chordata; class Mammalia; order Carnivora; family Mustelidae; genus Mustela; species Mustela lutreola. Next base: position 61,723,433 of record NC_081298.1, on the reverse strand, counting down.
GATTTCATAGCTCATCTTTTTTTTTAACGAATATTGTTCCATTTTCTGGATTTACTATGGTTTGTTTATCCATTATCTATTGAAAGGGATCCTGGTTGCTCTAAGTTCTTTTTGAGATTATGAGTGAATTACTATAAAATTCCTCATGCAGTTTTTTGAATGAATGTGAGTTTTCAAATAACATAAGTTTTAGTTGGGTAAATAACTAGGTGTGCAATTACTAGATCAGATATTAATTTGGTTTTGTAAGGGTTTTTTAGTTTGTTTTTTTGTGTGTGTTTGTTAGTTTTTGGGTTTTTTGGATTTTAGGTATTCAAATAGATATGTAGTAGTATCTATTGTTATTTTCATTTTCAGTTCCATAATGACAAATAATGTCAAGCATCTTTCTGTATGTTTGTTTGCCATCTTCATATTTTCTTTGCTTATTTTTCAGATCTTTTTAGATCAGATCTTTTGCTTACTTTCTAATTGGGCTGTTTGTTTTCTTATTTTGACTTTAAAAATTTAGATGTAAGTCCTTTATTATATATGCATTTTGCACATATTTTCTCTCAGTCATTGATTTATGTTTTCATTCTTTCATGTATTTTTGAAAGAGCAAAATTTTTAAATTTTAATGAAGTCCAACTTACCAGATTTTTCTTTCAAATACTGTGATTTTCATGCTGTATCTAAAAACTCATCATCAGACCCAAAGTCACATACATTTTCTTCTAGAAATTTTAAGTTTTGCATTTTACATTTATCTATTTTGTGTAAGATAAAAGGACTGTGTCTAAAGCTCATTGAAATAAAAACTGGGGAGGGGGCATATGAATATCCAGTTGTTTTGGCAGTATATGTTGAAAATACCATTTTTTACTTCACTTGATTGCCTTTATAACTTTGTCAAATTGGCTTGTGTGGATTTATTTCTGGGCTCCTATTTTGTTGCATATTTTTGTGTTTCACCAATACTATGCTGTTCTTATTAGTATAACTTTATGTCCTGATGTTAGGTAGTATCAGTTCTCCAACTATCTTTTTCTCCTTCTCCCTCCCGTCCTTTTCCCCCTCCTCCCCCACTTCTCCTTCCTCTTCCTCTTCCTCTTCTTCTTCCTCTTCTTCTTTAGACTCTGTTTGGCTCTTTTAGGTCTCTGGTCTTTCCAAATAATCTTTAAAATCAGTTTGTTGATATTTAGAAATTGTTTACTGTAATTTGTATTGTGATTTTGTTGAATCTATAGATCACGTGAGAAAGATTTCACATCATCACAATATTGAAACTCTAACCCATGAACATGGAATACCTCTCTTTCTTTAGCTCTTCTTCAATATTTCCTGTCAGTGTATTCACAAAGTTTCTAAATGTATTTTCCTTACTGTCATTTTAGTCTCCAGCTGTGGGTACAGGTGGCACCCTTTGCTGTAACAGAGAATAAAGACTCTGGGCATACAGTCTCTCTCTCTCTCTCTCCTTCATTTCCAGGCCTTTGTTGTTAGATTTCTCTTAATGTACAACACCTTTCTCTTCTTATATGATGAATTCCTTCCCTTCTGATCCAACACACAGAGTCTCTTCCAGTTAGGCAGAGGTTTGCTGGTGTACTTGAATGAGCACTGCTGATCTAACAGCTGAGATTCTGCATGTGCTTTCCTTGAATACTAGTCCATTGGTATTGCCATTTGGTGTTGGCTGGTGGTCTCCAAGTCATGGTGGCCATGACAACTGTCCCTAAGAAATAACAATGAATATTTATATTGAATGAATAAATTAGTGAATGGAAATACTGAAGACTTATGGAAAAGAGATGCCACAGTTGCATGAAAAGGCATTAAAGGTAGATTTGGGTCACCGCAGTTTTTACCCACTGTATTAATTTAACTATAGCTGGTCTTGACAGTTCTCTTGCAGTGTTTTGTTTGACCTCATCTCTGTGCTGACTTCTCAAAGGCAAATGCCCTCCTCCATTCACACTTATTACTGGCTTTATATCAGTTCTTACTCTTGCTTCTCTGGTTGGCCCTATTCCATTTCTACTACTTCACTCTTGCAAACTTTAATCAATGTATTATATACATGTCATTTTTATAACACTAGTTTACAATTCTCAAGAGTTATCATTAATTATGCTGTTGTCAATTCTTGTACATATCTTGTTTCTCTTCAGCAGATATTTTAAAGAGGCTGGTTCCAATCCACATGTTCTGGGTGGTTCTTACTGTAGTAGATTTCATGTTTAAATATGCAATAAATAAATTTTCAATGGATTACCTATGTTTCTGCCAAGAGAGTAACTGCACAAAGAGTCCAGCTGCTCTGATTAAAAAGTACTAATTGCCTTAATTAGCATTTTTGAAAAAAATAAAGTCATTTTATCCTTTTTTTTTTTCCTAATTGGAGCTAATCCTTAAATTAGTGAGTAAGACATGGTGAAGTCTCAGTTAAAAACAGAAAGTATTTCTTTCAAGGTCTTAAAAATATAATCAGGTCTAGTAGTTCATAAAGTCCTTTGTTTACCATTTAATTGTAAACTCCTCCCATTTCTATACAACCTATAAGCCAAAGAGTACTATTTAAATTCATACATTTGGTATCCTCCTACATGCAGAAGACATAAACCACAAATACGAACAATTAGAAAAGGGATAATAAATTGTATAATTTGCACAGCTCAACCTGCACTAGAAGGTAAGAAAATTCTTAATGGGAAGATGAAGCAAGGAGCAGTGTATCTGGCTGCCATCCCCTGATTTGGAGTCTCACAACTGGTCTCTCACATACTAATGGAGTGAAGACTGCATGGATGCTAGGCAAGGCACATCTCTATTCAGAACTATGTCAGCACTTAGTAAGTAAGTGCTATTTGAAATGTATCCCTCATTCTACCTTATTGTTTGGAACACTAGGCAATGATGTTTAGTTCTCTTTTGTGAAGTCCATTTCTTACTGACCCATTATGCTATTTATCTTGTATTTCTATTAAGTACCATCAGTTGGAAGAAGTAGGGGAAAATACAATTAGAACGGTCAAGTTTCTCTTTGCTATTTAGAAAGAAGAGGTCAGGAAGCTATAGCCTATGGGTCAAATACAGCCCATCCCTTGTTTTTTGTAAAGTTTTATTAGCACACAGCCATGCTCTTTTGTTTGTGTATTGTCCATGGTTGCTTTTGCACTGAAATGCAAAGTTGAGTAGTTATGTGAGAGATGATATGATGAACATATATTTATTACCTGGTCTTCTAAAGAAAAATTTTCTTTACTTTGTTGTAAAAATTTGATCAAAATAGAAGCTTTCCACAATAGTGATTTTAGAGTATCTTAACTCCTTAGCTTTAGTGCCAATCTAATACTAACAAAATGCTTTCCTAAATATCTGAATAAAGGCACTAAGTAATTGATAAGAAATCAGATTTTATATGGTAATCAACAACGCCTTTTATAATCATCCTTTAAAACTATTATTATGTTCCATCATTTTTTTAAGATTTTAGTTATTTATTTGACAGACAGAGATCACAAGTAGGCAGAGAGGCAGGCAGAGAGAGAGGAGGAAGCAGGCTCCTTGCTGAGCAGAGAGCCTGATGTGGGGCTCTATCCCAGGACCCTTGGATCATGACCTGAGCTGAAGGCGGAGGCTTTAACCCACTGAGCCACCCAGGCGCCCCTCTATCATTTTTGGTAAACACAATTTAAGAATATTTTAGAAACGATTCAAAAGCCTTGCTCTCTCAGTTCTGGTTTTTCTGAAGAGAAGCGTTTTGCTTGAATTTACAAGCAATGTGCCATTTGTTGTCAATTTTCTTTTAAATATCTTATACAGTATGGGCTTGACAACACCATAGGCCAATGTCTCTTCTCATTGAAATAAAGTATTAAGTATTGGTGTCCAGGACAAGGTGATATTTCAAAAGGCAGTCTATTTATAAAGTGTTTTTTTCTGGTTTCAAATTCTGCATTTTATACAAAACTACAACTGCTGACTTCAAGAATAAGTTTAAAACTAAGAAGTAGAAATCTAGAAATGAAGAACATTCAAAATATGCTGAATCTCAAAGCTTGCAACTGAAATCTTGGAGGAAAATAGTTCCCTAGCTTCTGTGAACTGAGGCTTCTATCATCTCCAAAATACCTATAAGAGTGTTTCCATCATTTCTCTTTAAGTACATGTTAAAGACTGAATCTCTCATCTTAGCTTGTTTTTATTTTCTCATTCTTATCCCTGCTCATATTTGTCCCACATGCTAGGGTCTATCCCTTAATAAGATGATACTTCCCACCTCAATGCTACTTATAACCTCGCCTTTTGACTTACTCTCATCTCTTACTTCGTGTTGTTTTGTGCATCTTTTAAAACCTGAGTTTTGCCACTTGCAGCCATCCATGCATTTCCTTTTCCCATCCTTTATTTGATTTTCTTTCTTCTAATCATTTGAGGGGCATGTGTTATTTCTCTGGTTATCTTAGTTCTCATTGCCACTTTCCACTGTACATGAAAGATTCTCATTTTTCTGCTACACCAGATCCCTGAATTCCTGATAGCACCTTTACAGGATGAATGGAGTAATACCAACTATTGTTATTCTATATCTGGAACAAAACAAATTGCTGTTGGGTCCACTAGGGAAAGAATCCTTGGGCTTAACTGTGAGACATGGTCTCATTTCCTTTCATATGATTCTATTACCCATATGCCATATATGACAATTTCAATAATGCTTGCCCAAATAATAACTTCAGAGAAATTCAATCTCTTTCTTGATAGAGTTTATTTAAAAAATTAAACTAGAATTGGCTTAGTAAAAAAAAAAATATATATGTATATATATATATAATATATATAAAATATATATATAAAATATATATAAAATATATATATTATATATACATATATTATATATATATATATATATATATATATATATATATATATTGTGTTAAAAAAATGGTGAAGCAAAGGTGAGAGCATATCTGAATCTCAGGGATGACCATGTAGAGAATGGAACCCTGAACCTTCTAATCGGTCTCTCAGATGACTGGCTTCACGATCCACTAAAGCAGCCTGGATTCTTTCACTCACAGGAACGTTTGGTGCTTAACCTCTAGCTTCACCACCTGGAGGGGTCGAGCCTCATCCCTGATCTCAATGAGAGAAGTTTTTACTCTAAGTGGTCAGGCTTGGATTCTGGGTCAGGTAATATAATTGAGATACAGAAACCATGGTTATAAGATGGTAAGGGGAATATTATTTCATCAGAAAAAAAATATTGCTCTTATCAGAAAATACAATGAACAGAGCAATGATATCCGCTGCTGACAATGACTGTGTACTTTTTTAATTACTACTTTTCACATATCTTTTCTTCTCTAAATGACTATTTCTATAAGGATATGAAACAAATCTTATTATATCAGTTATCCTAGTGCCTCATACAGGTGCATAATACAAAACCAACACATTTTATATGGAATTAATGAATGAACTAGTGTCTCTTACTTAAAGATTTATTTTGAGAAAAGTAAATAGTGTAAAAAATTGGGGGGGGAGAGCATTATCTCATTTACTGTTGGCCATTGCATCATTTTCTCCCTTTGCTGGCCTGTGTAACTGAATCCATTACTGCGTTGGATTATGGTAACATTTTATCCATCCTGCTTAACATGATCCAGAATCCAATGCCAGCAGAGCACTCAAAAAATAAAATATAATAATGATATATTTCCCATGCACTTTCACTATCTCCTAGCCAGAAAGAGGCTATAATTTATGTGCCATCTTGGACTAATAACTCTTTCCTTCAGGACATCTCAGATTTTATCTGCGCTCTTGACCTTTCCCCTTCCACTCTGACAGCACCGGAGACTTCAACTTGACTTCAGCTATTGTCAATTCCAAAGGGTTCTCCTATTTTTTTTGTTAGGTTTCTTATCTCATCATCAACCTAGGGTGGCCCTGTCACAAGCCATGGATTTCTCTCCTATCTCCCTCTTGTCAGCTTCCTACAAAGTTGTCACTTAAATAGAGATATGGCAAGTGCCCGAGTACAACTACATCTGGATTTGTACATAATTTAAGAATTGGTGTTCTTCACTTTATGAAGTGATGTGTTTCCCCCCAAACATTCAAGAGTCTAAAAACACCATCAGTTTGTAATTTTTCAAAGTGCCAGAATAACTTCAAAACTAGCCACATTAAATGGAGTCTTCTCTCTTCATCTTATAAAGGCTGCTTTACTCTGATCCTCAAATTTTAATGCTTATTCAAATATTTAAATCAAAATAAACTTCTAAAGATCTCAAATAAGGCAGCACTCACAGATAACAGTGGAAATGCAGATCCCATTGCAATCAAATTAACATTTCTTGAATACTTATTTATTATCATTAAGCTTAAAAGAGATGGAATTATGAACCAAGAGAAACAGTTTAAGCCCAAATTTAGATGTCATATTTAGGTGAGTCACTTCTCTCCTTTCCCACTGCTATAGGTCAAGCTAGAATGGAATGTCCCAGAATAATGTAATAAATACCTAGTGGGATTTTTCCTTTTGTCCCCGATTTAGGGATTGGGAGCACTCAGCTGAAAACAAGTAACACTGCACGGTCCATACTCTAAGGCAAACAAACCAATAATTCCTGCCAGATATTGCTTTGCCAAGAGGAGACAGAACTGCTCTACCATCTTTAGTCACCTGTCTCAATCTATATTTTAAAAAATAGGGAGGACAGAGGGGTGAGGATTCCTGACACTCATCAGTGTCCTAGGCTATGTGGGGGAATTCAGTGTTTATGTCAAGGAGCAAATGAGAGAATGATCAGAGCATCAGCTATGAGTGCACAACTATCAGAAACAGTGGTTAGCATTGCATTCCCTTCTGGGATGTCACCTTAAGCAACAGACTTGCTTATCATCCCCTATGCCTAATCATCAGGGAGAAGAGAATTAGAAACAGATGGTGGGGGCAAGCATAGGGTAGCAATGACAGCAGTCTAAAGATCCAGTCCTTGCCATAGCAACATTGTGTTAGTTTCCTGTGGACATTGCAGAAGTCCCTACCTTGAGCCTTGCCAGTACTACATCCCAAAGAATAGGCTCTGCTCAAAGGCCCCCAGAAGCAAAACTGCATGAAGAGTAGTCCTGATGAATGTCATAGGGAGGGCTTTGAAAGGGCTAGGCACTTTTTTTAAAGTGTTTAACTTAGACATATGCTATTTTTAGGACATTAAGCAAGATGATTGTACTGTAAGCATAAACAGAAAATACTGCAAAATTTAGATAAAGGACCAAATGATGGTACATTCTGGTTTTTCTCCATTGTGCTATGACAAACAGTCCATCCTTTTTTTTTTTTTTTAAGATTTTATTTATTTATTTGACATAGAGATGGAGAGAGAGCACAGGTAGACAGACCTGCCGGCAGAAGCAGAGGGAGAGGGAGAAGCAGGCTCTTTGCTGAGCAGGGAGCCCGATGCAGGGCTCAAGCCCAAGACCCTTGGGATCATGACCCGAGCCAAAGGTAGCCGCTTAACCACTGAGCCACCCAGGTGCCCCCAAACAGTCCATTATTTTCAGCCAGAGACAACTGTGGAAAATATGGATTTTCATAAACCAAAATTGTTCTAAACATGTCTACTCCTAAAAAAAAAAAAAAAAAAGAAAAAAAAAGCTGATGAATGAGTTTTAGTGGGAGACAGAAAATTTTGTTTAATCCTTGCCTTTTTGCCAGCAGATCTTCACTTCAAAAGTGACATGGTATGGTTGGTAGGCAAATATATCCCATAAACCTTCAAGTGTTGGGTAAGTTCTCTGTTCTTGGGATTCACTCACTTTATAAAATTCCAGATCCTTTCTTCTGTTGGTTTATATTTTGACGTTGGCTTCCTGGTGAAAAATACCCAAAGAATATATAGTAAAATGTTGCTAAGACTGACACATGGACTAAAAATTCAAATAGGAGTGTCTACTTTAAAAAAAAAAAAAAAAGAAACACATTTACAAAAAGAATCCAGGAAGACTGGTATAATAGCATTAAGAATAATTCTCTGTTTGAATTTGTAAAAGATATATAAATATTAAAAACCACTTATGGTGACTGGTGAGCACATTTCCCTTGATAATCTATTAGGTCTTTCCTTTACTGTATAAAATACCAGGCTGTGGATGGGATAGGAGGCAGGTGGGAAATTCAGTGAACAAAGGGAATTGTAAATTTAAAAAGAAATGCCAGTGTGTTCAGTGGAGTGGCACATTCTAAGAGAGATTCGTTTTTTTTTTTTTTTCTTTTTCTTTCTTTCTTTCTTCCTTTTTTTTTTTTCTTAAAAAACAGTTTTTTGTAGTTCTACTTATTTCAGGAACAAAATATTAGAGAGAATTAACTTTGCAAACAAGAGTGTAATGAGTGATTTTTAAACTTTGAACAGTATATTTTTTCTCTTATTTTTTTTTCTTAAAATCAATGCAATTTAGGGAGCACCTGGGTGGTTCAGTAGATTAAGCATCTGCCTCTGGCTCAGGTGGTGATCTTGGGACCCTGCGATCAAGCCCCAGGACCCAGCTCTCTGCTCAGCAGGGAGTCTGCTTCTCACTCTCCCTCTGTGATATCTCTTGCACTTCCTCTCTCTCAAATAAATAAAAATAAAGTCTTTTAAAAAATTAAAATAAATTAGGTAATGGGCGATGAGGACTAACTTGGCCTGCCTGTAGCAAGGAATCGCATGTGGTAGAAAGGATAACACATAAATTCCAAAGGAACTACTGTAGATCTTTCATAGAATTTCACTACAAACAATATAGATTGAGATAGGTTAAATGATGACCCCCGCCAAAGCTGCCCAATATGTGGGTATTAGGGTGTCCATAGCCTAGTGATTATGTACTTTAGTGGCAAATGACTTTAGAGATGTGATTAATCTAGAAATGAGGAGATTATCCTGCATTATCTGGGTGAGACCGGTGTAATCACAAGGGTCTTTAGAGAGAGGGGAGGGAAGATCAGGGTCAGTAGTAGGCGAAGAGGAAGGAAGAGGTTGGAAGGATGCAAGAAAAGGGTCCAGAATCAAGAAATGCAGGTGTGTAACAACTGCAAAGATAAGGAAGTAGAGACTTGGGACCAATGCAACCCAGCTGACACCTTGGTTTTGGACTTCTAACTCCCAGAACTATGAAAGAATAAATTTGTCCTGTGTTAAGTCACTAAGCTTGTGGGAATTTGCCACAGCAGCAACAAGAAACTAATACACTAATAAAATATTCTATCATTTTTATTGGTGAATACTTCAGGCATTCAGATGATAGCTGAAAAAAGTATTATTTTCAGGGGAATTTTTTCTGGACTTGGGAAGAGATTTGTAACCCAAATAACCAAATTGAAATAATCGTAAACACATATAGTAATAGCTATCGTTTATCAAGCACATTCTGATGTCCCAGACATTCTGCTAATCTTTTAAATTACATTAACACTTATAATTGAATTCTCACACAGCCCTATGAGTTAAGTGTTAATATCTACTTTATACAGATAAGGAAAAGAGGTCTAGGGAGGGAATTAAGCTAGTCAATAGGAGAGTTTTCAAATGCTGCTGCTGCATGTCTATTACCAGAGGGAAGAGGATAGGGAAGAAATAGCCTTTTAAAGACATGTCATATCCTACGATGAAACATCTCATACTTCAATTTTTGTCGACATGCACTACTTCGGGAAAAAAAAAGATGGGAGGGTAGTCTCCATTAATTGTAGAGTATCTTCAATGATGGGTTTAGATATTTCACTGTGAAGTTCATTTCTTATGTAGTATTGACATTGGAAACCAATCTGTTAGATAAGTCTGATTTCTCTGCCATTATAAATCTGTCAACAAGGGCAATTCTATGGTATATTGATATTCCTTTATATTTATTTCACAACTGCCTTTAGGAACCCTAAGATATTAGTTTACACACACATCTGCATTATATTGCAATGGCAGCAATTTTTAAAACAGCATTTCTAAATGCTGGCTTCTATAATATTCAATCTTTCTATAGCATTTTATTTCAAAGAATTCCTGATACTAGCAATATGGTACTAAGTTCAGTGTACTTAGAAGGTCTCAGTATTGAAATAAAAGAAAAGCAATTACTCACTCTAACCTAACCATATATATGTGTATTCATTCCTGAGAGCCTAAAAGATACAGGACTTATTTTAAGGAACTACAAATGAGATTTCACAACAACTGATGTAACATTTTCCAACATCTACTATTCTTCTTTTTGGAAAATGTGTGGCTAACCAATATTCATCCAAACTAGACACCTTAATATGATGAATACAGGTATTTAGAATAATGATTTTTTATATCAGATACACATCGTAATTCCACTTTATTAATTTTCAATAAAAGATAGAACTTTTGAGCTGACTAGAGACTTTTTTGCAGTTCTCTGAGAATTCTATACCAGGAAGAAGGCTGGAGACAGATGGCCAATTGTTTGTTCTTTAGATCATCTTTTTTCCCTAGACTCCATGTAGACAATCACTTTTCCTTAAACATGCAGTTTCCTCAGACAGAGTCAGTACATTTATAGGAACACAGATTTTTTTAAACATTATGATTCTAGCCATGGTTCATCTGATTGGGCATTTGCATTTCATAAATTTTCATCAAAAACACTTGCAAACTATTCTTTCCATGGGATATGTTTCCTAGTTGTTAGCCTCATCATTATTGTTAATTCCTCTTAATTTGGGGGAAACCCTTACTGCTCTTTCATGATGACAGAATTTGTTAACCTGCATGGGTTTCTGTTTCTCCCTCCTTCTCTACCTGCTTTTCTTCTCTTTATTCTTTCCTCCACTTTATCCTCCGTGACTTTCTTTTCCTGGTTTGCATTCTTTCCCTTCTTTTGGGAAGAGTCTATTTTTCTAAACCAGATTATAAAATTGATCTGATAATATTTGTCCAAATACCACAAGCCTTCTAATATATTTCCACTTGAATTCCAGCAAAGATAGCAGCATGAGGACAGATATTTTATGTCTTACTTTATATAATTTCTTCTTGAAATAGACCTGCCTGCTGTATGCTCCATGATTTCCACATAAGACATCCCTGTCAGTGTCAAATTAAAGACTCCTAGAAGATGCCCTCTTATAATTTTATCAGATTAAGTTTTTAAAATGAATCATTTAGAGAAAATCATAAGATGTTAGGAAGCATATACTCACCATGGTCTCAGTGTAGTCTAGTGTAATCACACACCATCTTGCAACGAGGAAATAACAAGTCTGAAGATGACATCAGAACCATAGATAAGTATGGGAGGCAGAAGGAGATATGGAACATGGGAACTGAGTAGATAGTGGAGCCACTAAATGAGATCCAAAAATAAACCCTTGTTATTTTAAGCCTTCAGAGTTGGATTTACTATTTCATGTAGCTGAAACTAAGCCTAAGTAAAAACGTATCTATTGTTTAATGTTTCTATGTGTCTCCAGCAATGTTTTTTGGGACACAAAGATGACCTGCTGTGGTATCCCAAAATAAAGCCCTTGCTTTTGTAGGTCTTAAATTATTTCCTCAGGGTCAAAAGACCCATGAAACTCGATTTTACTTCTCCTGCCTAATAAAGTTGAAAATGTACATTGATTTACTCATTTCAGAGGTACAGATGACCTTTCTTGAGCATAGGTGCTTATCCGTAGTTTTATTATTTGAGAATAAATTAGAAAGCAGTTATTGTAAATTGTCCACTACAGTAATTCCCTTCTATATATTTCTGTTTGGGTTGTGAACCATTAAACAACCAACTGAAATGAGATGTTTAGCTGTGATGAGGACATTTTAATTGGAGCTTCTCTTTACCTAATGAGAAATTCCTATGGCCTAGAGCATCTTGTTTGTAAAGTTTCCATGTCTTTGGACTATTGACGATTGTCCAAGAATAGTATTATTATCTCAACCAATCAAAAGTACATATCGAACATTACCACATTAATTATTTTTGTTCCAATAGAGAGAAAAATCACTACAAATTAAATGATTACTTTACGATACAACTTAGTTTAAGAGATATCAAAGTTTTTTTGTTTTTTTTTTAAGTGACTCTGGAAATGAGGTAATAATTTATTATTTAATTAAATAAAAGAATCAATAAAATCAAAGAAGTAAGTTAGTTCTTACTGCAAGTAAAGAACGCTTCTAGCTGACAAAATGGATGGATGAAAGAGTAATATTTAAAATCAATGATATTAACACAACTCAAAGCTTGGTGAATAATAAATTAAGAATATTCTTTAAATTGATACATATAACACATCCAAGTTACAATATTTCTAATGCAAACATTTATTAAAACTCATTCAATTATAAAATATGAACAGGTTTATCAATGATATCTCTCAACAATGAGATATTGTAGAAAGCCCTGGACTCTTCTTCTTCCATCATGAAATGGACCTCTTTGACTCATAATGTGTATCATTTCGGCCTATTCTGTGGTAGTTTTATCTTAAGATGTAAGAAAAGTCATTTTGAGCATCATTGTGTATGTTTGTACTCTGTGGGTAAAGATATTTTAACTCAGTAACACTTTTTTGCTCAACTGTAGAACAATCTAATATAAACCACCACATTATATACATATTAAAACTATAATTACAATACATGGATGGGAACAATAATTTTAATGAGTTACTGAAAATTTACTCAATGCAGAGTCCCATTATTGCATACAAAATAAGATATGCTAAGTAAACTGCTAGTTGCTACTTTCAGCTTTCTCCCCATCTTCTCTGCTTATAGAACCACACCAGAATGCCCCACAAAAGAAGTTCACATTTTTCAGTGTTCCTTGCTGTGTAGTTGCATAAACATGATGAAACCCCACCACAAATTTGCTTCAGATGACAAAACTAATGCTTCTATCTACACACACCATGAGTGTGAAAAAATATGTTACTCACATAGTGAGGCTTTCTGGGCAAAGGAGGGAGGCAGGTGATTCCAGAGCAGATCCAAAATGGCTTGAATGAATTGGTGGTAAAAAGATACTAGCTTGAAGTTTTTATGGTGATAAGCAGTGGGGCTGGAATGAGGGGTCCCATGCATGAGCAGAGGCATTTTTGGTTTGAACTAACCCCCAGAACCAAAGGAGGGAGCATTTAAGCTTTCTCATCAGCTTTCTCTGAAAGACAAGAGGAAGGAGTGAGCCTTAAAAACTGTGAGCAGTAAACATAAGAAAATGAAGTCAAACTCTGTTACAGTAGTCATGTAACTTACTTCTGATCAATGGGAAATCTGTAAATAATGTTTTCAACTTCTAGGAAATATTTTTAAAAGCATACATGCCCTTAAATTCATCATCTCTTTAATTTCCTGCTGTATAAAATGTAGTCTTCCTGGTTGGAATTACAATTGCTGTGGTAAATCATGAGGTCACCTTGCAGATAAAGGTTACTTATGAAAAGTACTTATGGAAGGGTAGTTTGTCTCAGCCCTCAATACCACTGACTTGTGAATTTGTATAAAAAAGACAAGTACATTGTTACTTTATTTAAGTCACTGCTATTTTTTTTCATCACAACCAAACTTAATATAAACCTATTTTATTCTATTCTATAGTCTGAGACTCAAAAAAATTACAAGGTAATTTGGGCAATCTGAGATAAGAAACTTCATTAATAGACATAAGACACCCATGTATCATACACTGTAATATATTTTCCAGAAAGTAGTACAGTAAGAATGCAAAATAAGGGCTATTGGTAACTAAAGGAATGAAGCAGCTTCAAGAACAGGCCATGAAAATTAAGTTGGTATTACAACACATCAAGAAAGAATAGCATAAGTGATTAAGAAGGATATTCTGGGGACAAAGAGCAAGAGTATCCTTAGAAGAGAGTAGGGAGTAGGGTTTAGTGAGAATGCAGGTTATACCTGTAGGTGGCACAGGAGAGAAGATTGGGAAAGTAGGTTGGGAATATATCATAAAAGTCATAATTATTAAGATTGAATTCAATGGTTTCACTTGTTTTTTTAACACAATCCATGATTGAATTAGTAGTAGAGTCATAGAGTGATTTTTTTTTTTTGAAGACTTTTTTATTCATAAGGGACAGAGAGATATAGAAAGAGAGAGCATGAACAGGGGCAGAGGCAGAGGTAGAAGGAGAAGCAGGCTTCCTGTTGAGCCAGAAGCCCAATGTCGGGCTGGATCCCAGGACCCTGGAATATGACCTGAGCCAGAGGCAGATGCTTCACTGTCTGAGTCGCCCACTTGCTCTAGTAGTAGGGTGATCTTACTTATGTATGGCTATTTACTTACCTGTGACAATAGAGTTTGGTTAGTCTTTGTAATCTTTTTGCCAGTAGGACAGAAGGAGAGGGAAGAGCTAGAACCTGAGACTAATCTGAGAACTGAAATTGCTCAGAGAAACAACAGGTTCATGGAAACTTTGCAGTAGCATATGCTGAGGATCTTTTCTGGGGTGGTGGGGGGAGGTGGGAGAAAACAGAATAGAGTTATTCCAATTAATTTCAAGCTAAGTGTTGAGTAGTGCATCCTAATATTACTAAAATGCACAGAATAGGCCTGATCCACAAGAGGAATTGTATCTATCCATGTGGCCTGCATCTGGAAGGTTTTTTATGAGTAATTGGAACCAGGCATTTCTTTCAGTACCAGCTCATCAAGGATGATTAAAGAAAGACAGAGAACCCCAGTCCCATGAAGGAACAAACTATCAAGTCAGAATTAAGTCAAGAAAAAAAAATCTAGGCAGAAGCTCATAACTTGAACTAAAGGACATGGAGTGGGACGAGAAGAATAGGAACCAGGTAAACAAAATTTACTCAAGCATAATTTCAGACTAGGGAACAATATTAATAAATACTTCTGAAAACTGGATACATGAGAAGAGGGAAAGGATGTTGGAGCTCTAACGTACCTGGATACGGGAAGTGTACTGAGGAAAGGATGAGACTCAAGCTGACAGTGTAGAAATACAATGGAGAGCATACTGTATGAAATTATATATAAAATAACTAGCAAGATTAACTCAGTGATTAGATTATGTTCATATTCTCTAGATTCCATTATTTACAACTTTGTCTCCCTTCACCCAGTACCTTTTATCTTATTTGGCATGGTTATTCTTGATTAGACATTTTCTGGTCTAGTCTATCCATTTATTTAATTAGCTATTGAGCTCCCAATCTATCTACTAGATTTACAAATGCCTTGGAGGCAGAGGTTGTTTTACTCCAATTTGCATTCCTTAAACAACTAAAATTTGTGTATAATTGTCATTCAAATATTTGTGAGAGTTAAATTAATTAACAAGTGCTTAACTTGGTCAAATGGTGCAGAAGGCAATGGGAATGAAAATTTGGAAACAGTAATTCAACTTTTTGAGTACTGTCCACGGTGCTGAAGGCAACTTTAAATAAGATTTCATTTCTGTTCACTAGGATTTTATTGAAAGATAAATAGCCAAATGGGATATTATAATATGATTGGTATTCAGATAAAGGCATCATAGGATGATATATGGGAGCATAAGGATTTTACCTGGGTTAACCCATTGAGTTTGGTACTATTGAGGTCACTGTGTTAGTTTCCAGTTGCTGGAAATTATTACAAACTCTGGCTTAAAGCAACATAAGCTTATTATCTTATAGTTGTATAGGTCAAAAACGTAATACCCATCCCACTAGGTTAAATGCAAAGTGTTGACAGGGTTAGCATTTCTTTCTAGAGGCTCTAGAGAAGAATTTACTTATCTTTTCTAATGTCTAGAAGCCATCTGCATTCTTTGGCTAGGGATTCCCTCACTCTTTTTTCAAAGCCAACAACACTGTATCTCTGTGACTCTCTTTTCATCATTACAATTCTCTTTTTTTGACCACTGTTATGAAAAATTCTCCATACTTATGGACTATTGAGATTAGATTGGGTCCACCAAGAAAATCTAGGATAATGTACCTATCTCAAGATCCATAATTTTAATCACATCTGAAAAGCCCCTCTCTATATATAGGTAACGTATAAACAGGTCCTGAGGGTTAGGACATAACAACCATTAAGGCCATTAATCTGCCTACCTGAGTCACTGATATCTTCTAGAATATCAGTTTTAGGTCAGTGTATAAAAAGAGGTTGAGAGGAACAAAAGCAGCATGACCTTACGTAAATCATAGATAGAATAGTGTACTTCAGTGTCACTGTTTTCATTTTACTAATGAATATATTCATACAATAAATGACAAGAAGTCATTATATTTATTATGGATGTCAGTTCTAAAATATAATTCCACTGGATGTTGTATTATCATTTTATGTATACCTCAGGATGAGTAAAGTATTGAATTTCTGTTTTGTTTGTTCTGTTTTAACATTATATAGTGCTTTTTGATGATTTGAATATCCACATTTCAGATCATGTTAACTTTGTTTTTTCATGATGGTAAGAGTAGATGTACAATCCCAGGAAGTTGTACAAAAAAATTTGTATTTTTAGTAAGCAGTATGATAGTAACAAGGTTATAATCATTACTTAATTTTTATTTTAAAAAGCTTTTAAAATATTTTATTTATTTACTGAGAGAGAGAGAGAGATCATGGACAGGAGGGAAGGGAAGAGGGAGAAGCAGACTCCCTGCTGAACAGGAAACCTGATGAGGGACTCAATCCCAGGACCCTTGGATCATGACATGAGATAAAGTCTGATGCTTAACAGACTGAGCCATCCGGGCACCCCATTATTTAATTTTTAAAAAAATTTACCCAAAGTTACAGATGTAATGAAAAGAAGGGCCATCTGTACCCCAATGTTTATAACAGCAATGGCCATGATCGCCAAACTGTGGAAAGAACCAAGATGCCCTTCAATGGACAAATGGATAAGAAAGATTTGGTCCATATACACTATGGAGTATTATGCCTCCATCAGAAAGGACGAATACCCAACTTTTGTAGCAACATGGATGGGACTGGAAGAGATTATGCTGAGTGAAATAAGTCAAGCAGAGAGAGTCAATTATCATATGGTTTCACTTATTTGTGGAGCATAACAAATAACATGGAGGACATGGGGAGATGGAGAGGAGAAGGGAGTTGAGGGAAATTGGAAGGGGAGGAGAACCATGAGAGACTATGGACTCTGAAAAACAACCTGAGGGTTTTGAAGGGGTGGTGGGTGGAAGGTTGGGGGAACCAAGGGGTGGATACTGGGGAGAGCACGTATTGCATGGAGCACTGGGTGTGGTGCAAAAACAATGAATACTGTTACGCTGAAAAGAAATTTAAAAAAAAAAAGAGATTTACAAAATCCTTGAAACATTTATTTATTAGTTTTAAAGGAGGTTAAGTACTTATGAAGAGTTATTATGTTATATTTGTAACTCTGCCATTATAAATTTTCAAAAAAATCAAGTCTATTAAATTTGAAATTTTATTTTGCAATGTCTAAAGGAATTTAGTTAATGAAATTGGTAATTCTCTAAATAGTATAGGGAAATTTTATTTTTTAAATGTATAAGTAAATAAAATTAATCAAAATTGATTTTATACTTACAAATACTACATTTTAAAATTTTAATTGCTTTATATAACATGATCTATAAGTTGAGCTTAAAAGCTTAATGCAACCTCAACTTTTATTTTTTTTAAGATTTATTTATTCAAGAGAAAGAAAGAGAAAGGGTGAAAGCATGGATGGGAGGGGTGAAGGGAGGGGGAGAAGTAGACGCCTTGCTAAGCAGGCACATGGAGCTCCATCCTAGGAACCTGTGATCATGACCCCAGTCCAAGGCAGACACTCAACCCACTGAGCCATCCAGGTGCCCCCACAACCTCAACTTTTAAGTTATAATTGGAGTGACTTGACAATTGATTAAAAAAAAAGTTTAATGTAAATATTTGTTTTCATGCCAAAGAGGTGTCTTTGAAAATTAAAATACAATTAATTATAAGTTAATGACCAGATACACAAAAACATTTCAGTTAAATAATGTTTACTACAACAAATTTATTATTTTAACACAATTTTGAGAAAGGCTAAGTTTTTAACAACAGAAAATTGCTTAAATTCAATTAAAATTAAAAATAATTTCAGAATATCTCTTGATGTTACAAAAAAACTATATATATATATATATATATATATGATATATATACAAATAAAATAAAAAATAGAGACATTCAGGATTCCTTTTCCTTGCCAACATTTGCTTCTTGAGTTTTTTGATTGATTGGTTTCTTGAGCCATTCTGATAGGTATGAGGTAATATCTCATTATGGTTTTGCTTTGCATTTCCCTCGTGGTGAATGATGATGACCATCTTTTCTTGCTTCTGTTAGCCCTCTGTATGTCTTCTTTGAAGAAATGTCTGGGGGTGCCTGGGTGGCTCAGTGGGTTAAAGCTTCTGCTTTCAGCTCAGGTCATGATCTCGGGGTCCTGGGATCGAGCCCCAAATCCAGTTCTCTGCTCAGCAGAGATTGAGCCCCAAATCCTCTTCTCTCTCTGTCTGCCTCTCTGCTTCTTATGATCTCTGTCAAATAAATAAATAAAATCTTTAAAAAAATTAAAATAAAAAGAAATGTCTGTTCATGTCTTCTGCCTATTTTTAATTGGATTATTTGTTTCTTTGATGTGTTGTATAAATTCTTTATATATATTAGATACTAACTCTTTTTATAAGATATGTCATTTGCAAATATCTTCTCCCTTTCAGTAGGTAATTTTTTAGTTTTTTTGTCGCTTCCTTTGCTGTGTAGAAGTTTTCGTTTTGATGTAACCCAAGTATTATGTTTGCTTTGTTACCCTTCTCTCAAGTACTGTTGGTAGGAATACAAACTGGTGCAACCATTGTCAAAGACAGTATGAAAGTTCCTCAAAAAATTAAAATGCCCTATGATCCTCTAATCACACTACTGGATATTTCCCCAAAGAATATAAAAACACTAATTTGATGGGATATATGTACCCTTAGGTTTATCGCAGAATTTTTTTATAATAGACAAGTTATGGAAGCATCCCAAGTGTCCATTGATAGATAAATGGATAAAGATAATATGCTGCACACACACACATGTGCATGCACGTGTGTGCACTGGAATATTAAATAACTATTAAAAGGAATGAAATTTTGCCTTTTGCAACAGCATGGGTGGAACTAGAGAATAAAATGCTAAGTGTAAAAAGCCAGTCAGAGAAAGGCAAATACTATATGGTTTCACTCATATGTGGAATTTAAGACACACACACACACACACACACCCAAAAAAGCAGACTATGAAGAACAAATAGATGGTTACCAGAGGGGAGGTGGGTGGAGGTAAGGGGAAAATAGATGAAGACGATTAAGACTGCGTCTCCCTTTATGACCACTGAGTGATAAATGCGATTGTTGAATCACTATATTATATAACTTGAATGAATATAACACTGTACATTAACTACACTGCAATCAAAATTTTTTTTTAAAGATTTTATTTATTTATTTGACAGAAATCACAAGTAGATGGAGAGGCAGGCAGAGAGAGTGAGAGAGGGAAGCAGGCTCCCTGCTGAGCAGAGAGCCAGATGCGGGACTCGATCCCAGGACCCCGAGATCATGACCTGAGCCGAAGGCAGCAGCTTAACCCACTGAGCCACCCAGGCACCCCTGCAATCAAAATTTTTAAAATAATCTTATAAAAATGGAAACATTAACTTTTTTAAATGATTTTATTTATTTATGTGACAGAGAGAGAGATCACAAGTAGGCAGAGAGGAAGGCAGAGAGAGAGAGAGAGAGGAGGAAGCAGGCTCCCTGCTGAGCAGAGAGACCGATGTGGGGCTCCATCTCAGGACCCTGAGATCACAACTTGAGCAGAAGGCAGAGGCTTAACCCACTGAGCCACCCAGCTGCTCGAAACATTAACTTTTTAACTGAGGCCATCATATGTGTGGCCTATTTTTCTACTTTTCCCTTAACTATTTTTATGGCTTTCTCACATTATTATAAAAATGCAAGGCAGTGTCCATTCAGAATATAGACTGCCTTTTAGTGATGACTGCAACTGGGTGTGATAATATGACTAAGTGATCATTTCTGAGAGTCTTCTTTAAGAAACAGCCCACATTCATCATTTGCTCTCTCTTTGTTCCTTTCACATTCTGCCATCTGGAATGAGGATGTTACCATGTTAGAGTCAACCATGAGGTCAAGGTTTTATGTGGCTCAGCATCAAGAGAGAAGCCTAGCTCTCTGACAGAATGGTGTGAACCTTTACATGGCAGTGAAATAAACTTCCATCATTTTGAACTCTAAGAGATCTCATCATTTGTACCTAGGCCTAATCCCTAACTAGGTAATAAGAACACAAACAGGGGCACCCGGGTGGCCCAGTAGGTTAAAACCTCTGCCTTCGGCTCAGGTCATGATCCCAGGGTCCTGGGATCAAGCCCTACATCGGGCTCTCTGCTTAGCAGGAAGCCTGCTTCCTTTCCTGTCTCTGCCTGCCTCTCTGCCTACTTGTGATCTCTGTCAAATAAAATCTTAAAAAAAAAAAACAAAAACCCACAAACAACTTAAATTTGTCATTGGTCTTTATGCATTTTTCAAATTGCCTTCAATAATCCTATAATTATAAAATATAAATAATATAGTGTTTAAAATAATTTTTTCATTATTTATTTTAGCTTATTGCATAAATTACCAAATAGTACATCGTAATTCAAAATACTATATTTATATGAAAATTACTTTTCTAGAAAATGAAAGCATTATTTTTACTCTAGTCTAAGAAAATTATTTTTAAATTATTTTTAATAGTCTTGAAACATTTAAATGTATTTTTACTGTAATTCACTATTAAGTGAATGAAACGTGTAGGTATGGTTGATTAAAAACCATTTTACTTACTTTGGTTCCTCATATTTGAATTTATTTATTTTTCAATATTTGTCACTTCATAAGTTTATTTTTTTAAAGACTTCATTTATTTATTTGAGAGAGTGACAGTGAGAGAGAGCATGAGAGGGGAGAAGGTCAGAGGGAGAAGCAGACTCCTCGTGGAGCTGGGAGCCTGATGCGGGACTCTATCCTGGGACTCTGGGATCATGACCTGAGTTGAAGGCAGTTGCTCAACCAACCGAGCCACCCAGGTGCCCTCACTTTATAATTTTAAATTTGTGGTTTCTGTCGTTTTATATTATTTAAAACTTATCACAAAAATTAAAAGAAGGACTCCTGCCTGGATAGCTCAATTGGTTAAAGCATCTGCCTTTCTCTTGGGTCATGATATTGAGGTTCTGGAATCAAGCCCTGCATTGGGATCTCCTTTTAGTGGCGAGTCTGCTTTTCCCTCTCCCTCTCCCTCTGTGCTCCCTCTTGATTTTCCTCTCTCTTCAATAAAAAAATAAAATCTTTAAAAAATAAATAAAAGAATTAATATTTTGTCTAGGTATGCTTGCACCATGAGCGGCTAAGTACTTTCAGATGATTGGTGTTACAAGCCACGTTTTCAGTGAATGTATACTAAATTCCTATTGGATCAGCTGGGATGTTGGGCAGAAAATGCAAATATTAAAATGGTACAGTTTATGCTCTTCAGACATGTCATGTGTTTGGAAAGGGACTTTTATTAAGCCTGTCTGAGGATACGTTTCCTAATCCAAGTCATCAAAAACCTGTCTTATTTAATTGGAAAGGACTAAATTTAATTATTCAAATATTGGACTTAAATGAATACACACTTATGGATCTTCTAAAAAGTGAATTACACCATACTCCCCCCTTATTTAAACCTTGATATTTTCAGAATAATATTTATTATGTAGAATATAAATTAATAAACATTCTTTTTTTCTTACAAGTAGACAGTATTACTAAATAGAAGAATTTATTTTCTTCTTCTAATTTTGAGCTCTCAAAGAATGTATAATTCTTAACATTAAATTGAATTACTGGAAATTAATGAAAGCTTCTAATTCTGCTTTATAAAATCTCTGGCATGCAATTGAAAGGATAATGGCATTTTGAAATACCTCACACTCTTGAAAATATTTTAATTAAAAGAAAGATAATGCTCCGTCTGCTATATCTTAAAAACAAACAAGATTCATAACAATCTGAGAATGTTTAATGGGAACATATTATCATAGTGTGTGGAAAGCATCATCTCCTCACCCATATTTATTTTCTCCCCAGTAGTAATGTGTACACTAGTGACTACCTTAATATGTTTAGATTTTTAAGGATGATATTTATCAGGTATCATAGAATATTAAAATAATTTTAAAAAGATTATTTTTTCCTTTGGAGAAAAGTCAAATCAGATATAAGTATTTATGAACAACTGTAAAGGCAGATCAATTCAGTGTGGGGATAAAGTTAGGGATTTATATATCTGAGGGATGTTTGCATTTTCCTATCTTTCTTTGGCAAATCATAAACTCCCCCAGTTTCCCGGGGTTAAATTACCAGGCTCTGCAATTTACCCATTGCTATGTAACCCCTCCCAAATGTAGTGGCTATAGACGACAGCAAAATCTTATTATTTTGAATGTTATACTTCAGTCTTTGAAGGATTCTAAATCTAACCATCTAATTTTTCAGATAAGAACACTGACAGTCCTAACAATAACTGAATTGTTAGTTTTAGACTGCAGTCTCATACAATATATACTTTTATAAAAAAAGAAAGAAAAAGGGAAGAAGGAAAGAAGGAAGGAAGGAAGAAAGAAAGAAGGAAAACAGAGAGGGAGAAAAAAATCACAAGAGACTTTTAACTGTAGGACACAAACTGAAGTCTACTGGAGGGGCAGCAGGCCGGGGGATGGGATAACTGGGTGATGGGCGTTAAGGAGGCACTGGATGGAATGAGTGCTGGGTGTTACATGCAACTGATGAATCACTGAACTCTACCCCTGAACCTAATAAACAGTATATGTTAACTACAGTGAATTTAAATAAAAATTTTTTAAAAAGATATTTTAGGTTTGGTATAAGACATCACTGAACTAAGTTAATATCTTCAATCTTAAAGGCATTGTTTAATAAGTAAACAGAAGTATAAGTAAACAGACTATGTATGATAGAATCTATATGTATATTTGAAAATATTCTCTGGCATTAAGATTAATGAGAAAAAATACCATTGCAGTCTCAAAGATAACTTTTTTATTGACTAGTAGATAAAGAAGATATACAAACTTAAATGACAACAGCATGAATTAAATATTGTTGACTCTAAGGAATAATTTTGAACACTGAAATTTTGTTACATTTTGATATAAGCTATAGTGGAACCAACCTTCTACATTTGAAAAGTTTAATGATTATAGTAATAGGTGATGTGTTCCTGCCATACATGAGTGTTATTAGAATTCTCTAGAAGATTTTTTGTCTTTATAATAATTCTGATATTTTTTCTTAAAAAGCTTACAGGTAAAATACATTTCACTTTTTTTTTTCTTTCTTTCTTTCTTTTTTTTTCTTTTCAGTTTACTTAAAAACACTAACATATGTAAATGTTTATTCTAAGATATCAGTTCCTGTCTGGGTGTCAACTGTGTATCAGCCCTCAGTATAAATGGTGATATTCCAAACATAACCAAGAATGTTAAGTACAACCAAGAAAAATCATTTAAAAATAGTACAAAAAATAAATGAATGCAAATACTCTTTTAGGTGAGGCCATATACTAGATCTCAAAACTTTTTAGAAAAAAAAATAATAATACTGGCTGTATGCAAACATGCAGACATGCCACGAAGAGATTTGTTATTTATGCAGAATATGTTTTATGCTCACTACAACATATTTCTATATATTTCAAAATTGAAATGTAATTTCTGAGTCTCTTGGCTCAGGGGGAAAAAAACAAATACCAAAACACAAGATTAGTGGACAATCTACTCCCTAGATTTTATTTATTTATTTAATTGACAGAGAGACAACGAGAGAGGAAACACAAGCAGGGAGAGTGGGAGAGGGAGAAGCAGGCTTCCTTCCAAGCAGGGAGCCTGATATGGGGCTCGATCCCAGGACCCAGGGATCATGACCTGAGCTGAAGGCAGATGCTTAAGACTGAGCCACCCAGGAGCCCCTAATCCCTAGATTTTAGCTGTCAAAATTGATTCTGAATCTTAGCTATGTAGAGAAAGCAGACAAAAGAAACAGGTCAAAATCATCCACAATTCTTCCATCTCACTGATA
Organism: Mustela lutreola; assembly: GCF_030435805.1. Classification (NCBI taxonomy): domain Eukaryota; kingdom Metazoa; phylum Chordata; class Mammalia; order Carnivora; family Mustelidae; genus Mustela; species Mustela lutreola. Next base: position 61,699,260 of record NC_081298.1, on the reverse strand, counting down.
AGATTAGGTTGCCTGGGCTGGGAGATGAAGTAACAGGGAGAAAAAGGTGTTGTGGGGTTCTTATTCTTTCTTCCTTCCTTCCTTCCTTCCTTTTGTTTAAATTCGATCAGCCAACTTATGGAACATCATTAGTTTCAGATGCAGTGTTCAATAAATCATTAGTTGCGTATAATACCCAGTGTTCACCACATCACATCATGTGCACTCCTCAATGCCCATCCCCCAATTACCAGATTCCCCCCCCGCCCCAAACCTCCCTTCCAGCAACCCTCAGTTTGTTTCCTGTATTTAAGAGTTTCTCCTGTTTTTTTCTCCCTCTGATGACTTCTCAGTTTTCCTTCCCTTCCTCTATGGTCCTCTGTCCAGTTTCTTATATTCCACATGTGAGTGAAACCATAAAAAAATTTAAGAGAGAGAGAGAGAGAAGCAGTTCATGGTTATAACAACATGCATACAACATGCAAAAGAAACAAAAACAAAAAAAAAACCACCACCCCCTCCCTGGGGTTGAGACCATAAGTATTTGTTGATGAATAAATAAATCGGATCTTAGCATGGAATACGGATTTTGTGCTGCCTATGTTTCAATTCAGTTTCACTACTTACTCTCTAGACATTCTCAATTCAGTCCTAAGTACAAATAATGCCCTCCTCAACAACAGTATGAATATAAAGAATTTCACATAGCATTGGGCAAATAGAGATGCTCAAAAATAACGTGTTCAGGGGCACCTGGGTGGCTCAGTCTTTAAGGGGCTGCCTTGGACTCAGGTCATGACCCCAAGATACTGTGATCAAGCTCCATGTCAGGCTCCCTGCTCAGCAGGGAAGCCTGCTTCTCCCTCTCGAGCTCTCCCTGCTTATGTTCCCTCACTCGCTGCCTCTCTGTCAAATAAATAAATAAAATCTTAAAAAAATAATAACATGTTAATTACTATTGAAAATTGATAAGAAATTTTCATCATAGCAAACTTGAGCGCTTGTTGAACCAAATTACTTGAGCAGAATTCCTCATTAGAAAATCTACCAATACCTGAGCATCTGAAGCTTTTCTTCTCCCCCTCAGCATTGCATTGGAGAAGCTGTTTTCATCAGATATTACAAACAGATACAGCAACAGAGTGCAGAATATGTATATGTATAGACATGGCATCAGAAACAACATTCAATTACTTAGTTTGAGACCTGGGTAAAATCAGTCTCTAATCATTGGTTTTTCCTGACCAATGACATGGTAACCAATAAGCCACTACAACCACTTCAACTCTCAGACTCACCGGCTGCCACTTATTGACGCAAACACGTAAGCCCATGGAGGCGTGCTCAGTGGCAGACCCGTGGGATTCAGCCTTTTCTAGATTGTGCTGAATAGCCTGAAGTGAAAAACAAACAAGGGGCCTGGAGCAAAATTTCTTGATTAGCAGTACACAGTCTTTTAAACTGATCACATGAACTTTCATCTGAAACATAGCTTGGAGCCTCTAAAGATGGGATCTTTAGTTGCTATGAGAACTGCCAAAACAGCTCTGGTAAATTCCATGTGTGATAGATAATAACCTTTGTATCATTTAGTATTGGATTTCCTGCTACTGATGGCAGCAAATAATCCTTACCTTCCTTTGGTGAACAGTTCCTTTATCCCAAAGCCCAAAACCATGTGTGAAGACATTTTAGCAAAGGATTTCCAGTAAAGCCTACAGACCACATAGATCTGACCTAATCAGCGATTGCCTTGGGCTATCTTCTGTGTGCTTGCTGCTTTCCACGTTATCTCCTGGGATTATTGTTATCTAACATTTGTAAATATTTCAAAAGTTCGATTTTGTGTAATCAGCTGTAAATGCTATGGAGCTAGGTAGGGATCCCATCAACAGTGTTGGAGAGGACACATCATCATTAAAATTACAATCAATCCATTTTCATTTCTCCTAACATTTTTTTCTTATATGGTACCATGTGTTGATCCAGTGTTTCAACATTATAAAATGGAAGCTTAGATCTCAGGAGACAATTTTTAAAAGATTAAAAAAAAATAGGGAAGAACTGATTCACTTTCTTTATTTTGCCATCATCATGGTTCACAAATTCTCCAAGAGATCACATTGCTCTAAGTGTTGTGCTAGAGTGTATGGATTTATTGGCTCTGTCTGACCACTCTCACTTTCTGACACCAAATGGTCTAAATTGGAAAAGCACCAACTATAGTTTGCAATCCATCTTCAAGAAGGAATAATTTTTGAAGTATAAGAAAATTTTCATTTGACTAATTTAAAAAAAAATTTACATTTTTATGTAGTAGACTTATTCAGTTAAATAGCAGAAATTGTTCTATGATACTGGGCTGAGGATGTCTGTGTGATTTTTGACCAGGTCCCTGAATAGTACTTCACTGTGAGTTTTTAGTATTAAGAACATTAAGAACAATTTCTATCCTACAAATAGCTTCTATTTTATCTGAGAACTATTTCATTGGTTAATATGGTTACTTCTGCTTTTTCAAGGACTCTCTACACACGCAAGACAGCATTTCTGGGCCAATTGTAGAATATGATGATGTTGAAAGAAATCAAAGATCTAAACAAATGGAAAAATATTCCATGTTCATGTATATGCAGATTCAATATTGTTAAGTTAATGTCAGTTCTTCCCAAGTTGATGTATAGATTCAACAGAAACCCAATCAAAATCTCAGCAAGTTACTGTGTGGAAATCAAAAACTGATTCTAGAGTTTATACAGAAAGGCAAAAGACTCAGAATTGTAATATGATGATGACAGAAATAAGGAGGATTTGGGGGTAACATCCTTAAGCTTTGGGAATCCTGCAAACTCTTTGTAGAACATGGTTCAAGCTAGGAGCTTCAGCTGCAGTGGGCAGTTGTGGGCCTACTAACATGGTCATGGTTCTATTTCATGGGCTTAGGGCAACCACTTACCCATGCTGCTAGATTTATCTCTACCTCTACCTTAATCTTTCTATAGCTGACCCTTGAACAATATCGGAGTTAGGAGAGCTGAACCCCTGCACAGTCAAAAATCTGTGTCTAGGGGCGCCTGGGTGGCTCAGTGGGTTAAAGCCTCTGCCTTCAGCTCAGGTCATGATCTCAGGGTCCTGGGATCGAGCCCCGCGTTGGACCCTCTGCTGAGCAGGGATCCCGCCTGCTTCCTCCTCTCTCTCTCTGCCTACCTCTCTGCCTATTTGTGATCTCTGCCTGTCAAATCAATAAATAAAATCTTAAAAAAAAAAAAAATCTGTGTCTAACTTTTGACTCCCCCAAAACTTAACTATGGATATCTACTGTTGATTGGAAGCCTTACCAAAAACATCAACAATTGATTAACACTTACTTTGTATGTGTTTATGTATGATATACAGTTTTCTTATAATAAAGTAAGCTTTATTTTTAAAAAAACCTGATTAAAAACATCATAAAGGAAGGGAAAATATGTTCATAGTACTATACTGTGTTTATTGAAAATATCTCCATATAAGTGGACCCACACACAGTTCAAACCCATGTTGTTCAAGGGTCAACTGCCTATCTGTATTGACACCTGTGTCTATATGTATGTCTGTCTCTAACTATGTATCTCTAAGATTCAGAAATCACTTGTGGGCTATGGGTTGGGAACACTCTATCTGGAGGAGGAAAATGCACACATATTTCTGTGGGAAATATCAGGGAATATGAAAACTGGTGGAAAAAACTGAATGTGAAATATTTGGAAAAGAGGAAACTTGGAATTACATCTAGCATTGTAATTGGTCTCATGCTGCTTTCGTATGAATCCATTGCCATGGGAGATAATTACTTTTCCCCATTGGTGAAATTAGAAAATCAAGCAGAAACTATTTTATTTTAAGCATTCTTTCAAAACACAAAGAAACAAGCACCAGAAATTATGGGGAGTTTGGAAGTATATTTTTCTGCGACTTTGAAATAAATAGTCGAAACCCATGAATGCCTAGCCTGCAACAAAATACTTTCCTATCTGAATGAATTGGTGGTATCTGCGGGGTCCTACTAGAGGAGTGCCCATTAGAGCAATTAGCATTAATTAGCACATTTATGTTAAGGTTGGATGAGATCCTGTAAATGGGGTGGACAGAAAGGAAAATCCCCTTATCTCCACTAGTGCTGATCCCTCCAGAAAAGAAGATGGAAAGACATTGTCAGGAATCTGTAAGGCAAGCTCACTGCCACTACCCTAAGGGCAGCAGTTACAGAGGTCTGCCTCCAGTGGGTCCTGCTGATGGCTCTTATGAACATTATCTTCATCCAGAAATGGAAAATGAGATTCCAAAGAAATGATAATGTTATTTACCTTCATGGTCAAAAGCCTCCCAAGGGGCTCTAGTGCACATTTTACATTTTAACACAATGGAGACCACTAAGGACTATGTATTCCTCATGACTGTGGTTCAGTGAATTATGTGAGGACTTCCCTGTGTAATACAATATTGCAGCATGTCCTCAATTTTAATAGCCAAAGTAGTTCTCTCTCCTCTTCTCTGTTTCTAATGAGGAAGATCTCCTTCTCATCCAACTGTGGGTTAAAGAAATAGACCCTGAATCAAAGTTTCTCTGTACTTTGATAATAGGGGACTCTTTTCTATATAGAATTATTATGAAATCCAGAACGCAAAGGTGAGAGATAGTGCAAGTCAACTTGATAATGTAATATGGATGAAATTTAAGATATTTCATTGATTTATAATGGCTATAATTCCATAATTCTATTATTCAATTAATTTTAATATTTATTTAATATTTGAATCCCCAAATTATATTAGAGTTAATGAAGTCATTCAAGTTTTAGTTAATGTTATCTTAGGATCGTAAACACAGATAGGAAAAATTAAGAAATAGCCAAAAAATATAAAATGGTACAATTATTTAAAGTGAAATGTGGCAATATTTATTAAGATTAAAATGACTACATTTTTCAGAATGTACTTTAGACAAACCAGCACTAGTCCTCAGAATATGTGGATATATTTTATCTGGGTACATTTTAAAATTCTTTTGCTAGTGGTATCTCTCTCTCTTTCTCTCTCTCTCTCTAATCTCAGAATTATATATAATCAGATATATATATCAGACATATATTTATAGTACACAGACAACATTCTGATAATGTGTGTGTACACATATACATATTGCAGAATTATTTTAATTAGCAAAAGAATTGAAATGAAATACTTAGCAGCAGTCTAATTACTGATTGAAAAAGAGCACTATACTATTATTTACCACGTAATCACTCAAATAATGAATTATTGGTATACGTGTGAAAGTACGTGTGTTATCATAAGTTAAAAAATTCTGTAGTACAATCAAAGGTTGGGGAAAGTACATGACTGAATGAAGGAGAGGTCATTTGTTTTCTGCTTTATGCTCTTACATATTCTTTCTTTTCCTGCCATCGTGAGGATATATTTCTTTTATAATTGTAAAATAAAGTTTAAGTGAAAACACATAAAGAGAGTAGGCTACCTTAAATTCATCTTGGAGCCAGTTAAGAAGCAAACCAATGAACAAACAAATGGTATAATTATAGAGTAGCAACAGCAGCAAGGAAATCAGAATTTTCAACAATATGACTTGGTATATTTTCTACATTGCCAAATTTATTATATATGAAACATTCAAGATTGGAGGTGCTGCCTTGGAAATACTAAAAAAAAAAAAAAAAGAGTATTTTTTTTTCTTTTCAAAATATTTAGTGTCTACAATTCATCAGTGAACCAAGTAAATCATGGCTTCTTCAAGTGCAAGGATCGAAACCAATTACCATTAGTGACCATCGGGTGCAGCCGGTCCTTTCTGTCCTGTTGCCTGAATCTCAATGATCTCCCAAGTGTGCCCGTGCAATTTAACAGAAAGATCAATATACCACAGCAGTTAGCAGCAGCTCTCTTGAAGTGCTTCACAAAACATGCTACATTTCTCTACCGAATAAATGTCAAAACATTCCAACAGCTACAATTCTTGGGAGAAATCGTTCTTCTGAAACATTATTGACATACTTTAACCCACATTTCCCGTGGCTCGCAGGCTTCCTACTGGCAAGTCAATTCTGATTTGCCAAGAGCCACATCGACACGTGTCCCCTGCTGACTTGCTCGGGTGGCATGGAAGATATCAGAATCTGGTAGATAGGTCTTTAGGTTCAAAGGTCAGTGGTCTAATGCTGACCCAAGGCCAAGGTGATGGCAACCTCTCTCCAGAGACTTGGCTTCGTCTCTAATATGCCCTTGAAATCAATCAATATCATCACAGAGCTTGCCTTTCTAAGCAAAAAAGACTGCCTGATGTAAATGTTTCTAGGTTACTTCCTGCAAACTAAAAGCTGAAAAGCCATGTAGGTGGAAGATGGAACAGATTTTATTTCTCACTTCATAGAATTAGTTTTTAATCCTTACAGTGATGGTGACTTTTCAAATACATGTGTATATAGAGATTTTCAAATGTATGTATATATAGAAATATTTGTATATGTGGAATATACGTGTAGAGGGAGAAAGAGAGAAGAAATAGATTTTCCTCTCAGTGGGTTAGTTTTAGTTGTTTCACATCAGAACTTACAGTGTGGCAGTGGTTTAATTGTCACACAATGCTCTGTGATATGTTTACGTTTTTAGCTGCTGCTGAAAGTTCAACCTGGAATGAACATTTCTTTTGATGTTTGTTTTGTTTTCATTTTGTGCCCATATAAGCAGTATTTCCTCTTTATCTTTCTTCGAATTATTTTATTTGAATATGTGAAATTTCTCCTGATAGCATTATGAGAAACAGTCTTACATATGTACCAGCAGAAAACCATTAAGCTAGCCTAAGCTTTTTGATGTTTACAAAAGCACGGGACCTTTTTGTCAGAAGGCTGCACTCCTTCATTCTAGACTCATGACTACATGGCTCTTGGGACCCAATCAACGCTATCGCCTCCTTGGATAGCTCTTAAGACATAGCTGCGATGGGCAACAAGGAAAATCGTTATTAAGAATGAGAAAAGTGATAACAACTATTATTCTACCAAAACAGATCCTCTTAAAATTTTTGGAAACCAAATGCATTAGCTACCTGCAGTTCCCAAATAGAGAAGGTTAGTTTGACTGATTTGGAATATTCTATTATAACAGGTGTGCTGAATCAGAGATTTCATTGGGCTGACTTCTGCCAGTGGCTTGGAATGTGTCTACACTTAATACAGATCTAGTCAAGATGTCCTGATAAGAGAGAAAAGATCTCTCCCCAAAATAAAATGCTTCCATTACTTCTAAGGTGCAAAGATAGTCAGTGGACTATGCACATTTACAGAAGAATGATTGTTAAGACGGTCAACAAATGGCAAGGCAGGCCATTGGTCACTTATCCTTGGTTTCTTCAATAAATATCAGCAATAGCAATCCCAGTGATGAATTTTCCTTGGATTCCACTTAAAATTGTCCATTCTTTTCTAATCAAACAGGAACCTCTTAATATTATCCAGCATTAATTAATTGACCTTGAAGATATATATTAAGCCAATATTTTCATAGTTGTTTGTTGTCCACCTTTCTAGACATTATCCAAACACATGGATTTAACATCAAAATGAAAAAAAAAATCACATGAAGTTTCAAATACACCTTCCTCAGTAAGGTAGCAACTATATATTTCAGGGGAAAAAAAATCAATGTCACTATCTCTTTCTCCAAACACACACAAAAAATCAATAATGTTCTAAGTAACTATCTCACATATGTATTTTAGATTATGAGAATCCATCACTGAGATAATATGTAAGAATTACCTAAAGCCACAATGTCACCAATGGGAGGTGAGATTAAACATACAATACTACACAGAATGGAATTTACATATACCCCCTCACACATACACACAGATGAGTTTCCTTGACTCAAATACTGAGTCCTAATAGTTAGCCAAGGATTTATATATTTTAATCAAATATTCTTTGAAAATTCCTTAAAATAAGTTACTCTAATGAAATAGTTATTATTAACATCTGTTTGATAAATTACAGATATTACTTATTAACTAAAAAGAAATTAAATCTAGCCCCTTTATAAGAGGATGCTTATAACTAATGTAATAATGTACGTATATTTTGCATTCCATAGTTTTAAGTATTTTGAGGGAAGGGTTGTTTTCTGCTCTATTCTATGCAAAATATATCATAATTATATTTTATGTCCCTTATGACTACTTTATCTCAGAGATTGTCTTCAAAACAGCCACTTCTTAAATAGCCATTTTACATTTCTTTTTTTTTTTAAGATTTTATTTATTTATTTGACAGACAGAGATCACAAGTAGGCAGAGAGGCAGGCAGAGAGAGAGAGAGGGAAGCAGGCTCCCTGCTGAGCAGAGAGCCCGATGTGGGGCTTGATGCCAGGACACTGAGATCATGACCTGAGCCGAAGGCAGCAGCTTAATCCACTGAGCCACCCAGGTGCCCCCCATTTTACATTTCTTATACCAGTTTGTTTTTATATGAATTTTCCATATCAGGTGGCTCTGAAAGGTTAAGAAATCATTTCATGTTTGGTTTCTAAACTCAGGGCTGTCTGAATCCAAAACCCATGTTTTAAGCGACAGACTATTCTCATGTTACCTTACCAAGAGTATCCCAAAGTGACAGGTTTTATGGTCGGTAGAGGGAAAATTCTTATCGAAGGGAAATTTTGCCTTATTTACCAGGTTTGGAGATGACATCAAGTGGAGAGCAATCATTAATGCAACTAATGGCACGGTCAGTATCCAGAAATATTTGGTCAAATTAGACAGAGAAGACTTTTCATTTTCACTAAGTCAGAAATACATAATGGTTTCCATAAAGGTTTCACAGAAATTACCAAAAAAATAAGGAAAACCTCATGACAGGCAATCAGAGTGTGGGAGATAAAAGCTTAGCTGGAAGTAGTGGTACGAAGGAAGAATAGGTAGATGTGTAGTTGAAGTTCAGGTTTCAGAATTCATTTGCTATTTCTGCTTTGTGTTTCTGGAGACATCCCACAACTTACTCAAATTTCCCTTTCCTCATCTCTGAAAGATGAGGACAATAATTGCCACTTTCATTTTGAGGATTAACTGAGATAACACATATTGTTAAAGAGGTCCACCAGGCAAAACCAATAAAAAATAAATCCTCACATCAGAGAACATCATTCTGAAATATCAGAACACCAGAGATTAAAAAAGAGTGAAAGAAAGAGAGAGCACCTATAAGATTACAGAGAAGAGGAAAGATAAAGTCATATACCAAGTAACGAAGGGGTATGGCATTTGATTATTCAGCAGCACAGTCAACAGCCAGATGTGATGTACTGTACCTTCAAATCCTGAGAGAAAGAAGACTTTCACCTAGAGTCCTACGTCTCGTCAAATTATCAACAAAATATGAAAACAGAATAAGGTGTTCAAAACACAAAATTACTTAGCTCATGGGCACCCTTTCTTAGGATGCTACTGATGAGTTCAGTATAATGCAGAAAGGGAAAAACAAACACACACACACACACACACACACACACACCAATACACACACACACACCAGAATATGGCAGATAGGAAGACAGCAAAGAGTAGCCTGACATGGCAGCTGTGTAGGAGCCCTAAACCCTGGTTTAGTAAGACAGGGCTGGGAGAAGAAGGTTCTAGTGACGGATGGGATACCCGCAGGATTATGTGATGATAGGTAAGCAAGTAAAAAAAAAAAAAAGCATATGCAGTAAAACCATAAGAGGTACAAATACAATACAATAAAAATTGTTTTCAACTCCAGAAGAAAAATGGATGAGGTGAAAAAAAAAAAAAAGGTTTTGTAGCAGAAAACTTGATCCAAGTGTGAGAAACGCTGTCATCAGACTGTAAGCATAATAAAACTTCCTTTAGCAGAAATTATGATTATTAGGAATGTAAAGAAAAACAAGGATTTATTTCCACACAAAGAAATCAAAAGTTAATATAAAATGTGTATTTCAAGATATATAAAACTGTAAGTTAGGGTAGCTAATAATGATTTCCTTGAGTTCAAATATTTGAAGACTATTGCACTACAAAGATGTTAGTCACATTTTTTATCATTCTGAGAGTCATCAGAAGGACAATAAAATGAATCCTGCAGGAAATATACTTCACCTTAAATAAGAAAATATTGTCTGACATGACATAACTCTGGGTAAAATGATTCCTCTACCACAGGAACGGCCATATATCAGACAATTGTTCAATGGAGATTAAAAACAGAATTCAAGAATCAGAAAGAGGAGGGTCTGTTCTAGATCACCTCTAAGGTATGGGGTCAGTGACCCTTTGAAAACAATGTGGGCCATGGTTATGAGGGGAAGGTTATCTTATTTGTCCTACACATCTTGGATACTCTGGGATGCCATAAAACTCTCTCTGAAAGCTGAATACTGAAAATTTAATGAAGAATTCTATGGGATGCCTTTCACCGCACCTACAAGTAGTTGAAGCACTGACTTGACTTTACTATTCAAGGGCTGGAATTGAGCAATCATTATGTTTTTCTGGGAGGTGGTGAAACAGCTTTGAACAAGATCAGGAAGTTTCCTCTGATAAGGAGCTTGTATTCTTTGGCTCATTTGGGCAGGTGTAAAATGGAGATGGAGATGTCCTCACCAAACTAAATAAAGACCTGGAAATATGAAATGCACCAAATAAAGCTAGTTAAGGCCATTGAAGGAAGACTGGAGAGGCACATCTCAGCCTAGTATATCATCCCGTGTTGTGCTGTATCATTCACCCAGACCAGTTTTACAGGATTTGATTCAAATGCTTAAAGTAATTATCTTTTGCAATTTAAAAGGTTGTTTTTTGTTTCTTTGTTTGTTTGTTTGTTGCCAAAGCACTGTGAAAACTGGAGACATCTTTGTTGTACTTGATGTGATATAATGGTAGATCCATAGGGTGGGAAAGATTTTACAGAAGCTTAAGGAAATGCAGTTGTCATAAAACTGTAAAGATAAGGTAGAGGAAGATCAGTTTCATGGTGAAAAGTTAGCCCAATTTGATGAATTGAAAAAAAAAAAAAAATAGAGTTCTCTTGTCCTTGGGAGAGGATTACACTCTCCAGTGTGCTATAAGCCTGACTACTCCAAATCAAGTCCAAACAGTCCCTCTGGACATTGGTTTTCTGTCTGACACCACCCAGGATGTCCTGGAAGTTCCATAAGTAAAAGAGGTTAGTTTTTCATTCTTTCTAATTTCATAGCATCCAAACACCTGAATTACACCTATTAGATACTCATTTTTATTTGGGATAAAATATGTAGCTGGAGGATAGCTACATAATTCCTTTCTTCCATACTGGGTTTTGGGTTGATTTCAATGAGATTTAGGAATATTGGTCATTTTTAGAGTTACACTAGTACTAAATAAATTAGAAATAACATCAAATGCGTTTAAGTCTTTTTGCAGAATATCAGCACTAAAGTATTAGAAAAGATAATTGATTCTTTCTAGAATTCTTAGCTAATGTCTCTATTTTAGCATGTTCTTTGCTAGTGACTGAGAATCTGAAGGAACTCACTATCCCTGCCCACATACTTGCCATAGGTGAAGGCTTATGATAAAGAGTCCATACATCACATGCATATTATCATATGTAGTTACAGCAAAGGGAAGGAGTGGAACAATTCATAAGAGTTCTGAATTCCAAGACATTCACATGCTATTAGGTCTTTCAACTTTTTTTTTTTAAATTTTGGAAATTTCTTTTTTAAACAATTTCCCTGAGTGCTTATTCCTCCACAAAATGAAAAAAGAATAAAGATGACTTACATCAAATGCTCAGGAGGATGATGTAGCAATTTTATCAGATTTATGTGAGAAAAGATCGAAATGGTCATGTTCACATCAATAATAAAAATGTGAAATAATACTTGGTCATATGTAAGTGTAATAACCAATTCACCTGCAGTCTGAATTACATCTATGGCAAGTACTTTGAAATGCATTAACTGTAGGTTATCATGGTCACAAAGCTATATATTTTTTTAACTTTTGTTGAATTAGAGTTTCTCTTTTAATTAAATCAATAAGTTGTCCTTCCCACCTGAAACATTAACCCAAATGTCAACATCCTAATAGATTTGTAAAAAGGCTGAAGAGAACACTATAAACAGATGACCAAGGAAGCGTATTATTATTTCCCTGATAAATAGACACAAAAGGACCAAATGTCCTTTCTCTACTAGGTAAGTTTTTAAGGTACTGCATTATTCTTCCAAAATAATCTCCTCACAAATCAAATATTTATATATAAATGAAATGTAGGAAGTTTAATTTCCTATAATATGTTTTAAGGGAATCTAAAATATTATACCAATGAAAAGACAAAATAGTGGACACCCAGGTTTCCAAACTCTTAAGGAAACAAATACAAGACTAAGGCCAAGGCCACATTTAAGTTTATGCGAAAGAAGCAGCTCTTAGCATGAGAAGAATATTTCTTAGCTGTGATCCACTTAGAACATAGCCGAGATAAAAGTTTGATGATAGGATCTTCTCAGAATTGTCCCCACATGGAAAGACAAAGGGTGAGCACATGTCCCTTGGTTGCCACCTCTGCCCCATTGGTTGAGACTGTCCCACAGTCAGAAACCCCTCTGTGTATGAACTCATTGCACATGTGGAAGTACCACGAAGGAGTTGTCAAAGCAACCAGGTGAAAGCAGAAAGAGATATGTGTATAGTTGAGGTGAGGTACTGATGACACAAAACAAGTCCTCACAGATTTTATTCACTATAACCATAACTGAAATTAAGAAGGAGGCCACCAGGGTATCGGGTGAGCCACAGAGGTATTGTAAATAGAATCTGAAAGTTTCTCCTCCTGATACCACCTCTCCCAGATCCTCTGTGGAGAATGAGAGGCCCTCCCTCATAAGATGGTACTCTGAACAATGAAGATCTCTGTTACCATTTTCTTTAAACAGAAAACCAACATTTATTATTTAAATAAATATCTCCATCCACAGTATTACACAAACATACCAATTAAAAATGATAAGAGCCATGAAACGGTAGACAACATGAACCAGGGGGATTTAGGGAAATATCTAAAAAAGAAGTTATGTAAGCTGAGATCTGAATAGTCAAGATAAATTAACAAGATATGGGGGTAAATCTTCCCATGCACATGTTATATGATGGTCTTGAGACAAATAACATGGTCACTATCTGCTACTAAAGGAAGAAGTCAGAAGGATGAGGTAAAGTATGGTCACCCATTTGCTCTGAAAGTACATAAAGATGTATTTACTTCTAGTCAAAGCAAAGATATAGAGAGAAGTCAGGATGATCTATTTCTGGTTTTGCTTTCCAAAGACGGGTTTACTCACCTCTTTTCCCTTGACCTCATCTTTATACTATCAGATGCACAGAACTAAAGGTAATGGTATTTTCTTGTAAGGTTATTGATAACCTGGATATGGAAACAAACGGCTGCCTGTTAGTGAACTCTGCCCTCTGTACTTCTGACAAACAGATTTACAATGCAAGCTTCTATTTTGCTTATTAATTTCTGAAGAATAAATCAAAGTGATAACCAGTGAACTATTTTATCAGTGTTCTTGTGAGGATTACTTCACTAAATGGGGAAAAAAATAAAGAAAGCAATGGATACTATGCATAAAATCATATGCATCATTAATACATTTTTTGAAATCAATAAATGTTAAAATGTCGTGCTTTTTCTGAAAAAAAAATTATAAACTAACATTCTGGTTCATTGATTGGCACCTATCACATATTCTCCCTCAGACACAAAGATCTCTTAAAAACAAAGAACACTGTGAAAAGTTAAGAAAGAAATAAAAGAAAAAGTAAAACTGGATATTTAAGTAACTTTTTTTTTTTTTAAGATTTTATTTATGTATTTGACAGACAGAGATCATAAGTAGGCAGAGAGTCAGGCTCCCCGCTAAGCAGAGAGCCCTATGTGGGGCTCAGTCCCAGGACCCTGGGATCATGACCTGAGCTGAAGGCAGAGGCTTTAACCAACTGAGCCACCCAAGCACCTCTTTAAGTACCTTTAACAACATTTTTTTTTCTGTGTTTTGAACAAGGGGTCCCAATATTTGTTTTGCAGTGCATCCGCAATGAATCAACTGACTCACCTACTTAACACCTAGCTTCTGTATGTGGAGCAGACTAAGATGTCTAATTAGCCGGGAGAGCATTTCTTGCTTTCCAGTCCCCCTACTCCTCCCTGCCGCCCCACTCCAACTTACGCAATAGTTATTTGTGTTTTCCCATTCAGAATTTCAGTTTGCTCATTTATAAATAACAAAAATAAAATTAACCCTCTTGTGTGGAGAGGCAATTTATCAGAAATGGGAGATTCAGGAAGTCATATGATTTTCTTGGTCTTTTAAGGGAAAAACTGTCCTAGAATGTTGTTAAGAGGAATGCGGAGATGCTCCTAGTCTCCTTCCCCATCCTCTCAGGAACACTCATGGGAAACCATCCACCCCAGGTTTTCTGGGACAGTCCCAGTTACCACTTGCAGAAAAATGACCAATAGTTCCCCTCCTGTTTACTCTCCAAAGTGTTCTGTTTTGGAAGGTTGATTACCTGGTCACCACACATGTGGGCATGGTGAATGCTATGATGGGCAAAGAAAGAACCACAAGAGATTCTGAGTACCTGCTCATCTTCCCAGAACACTGCATGCTAAAATTCATCATGGTGACCTTCTGAAAAATTGCCACATGCAGTAACACCCTTTCAGGGAAGTAGCTTTCTCAGTCCATAGCTTGTAGCTAAATGGCAAGTCATTTATTTTGACTCTTTGGTACAGAAATAGGCACAGCCTCACCATAGATAATATGTGCCTGAGAAATAGATAGGTTTGAAGAGAAATGCAAATGGGGGGTGGGCAGAGTTCAGAAGTGGTGAAGAGAGTAGATTGGCGGGGAGGGAGGCTGACTTGGATTGGGAAGGAGTACACTTTCTCTAATAACCAACCCAAACTTAAGGGCAAAAAGTGATGGACATCAAATGTATTGACACAAGTACAAAAAACAACAAACAAACAAAAGCTAAGGTGGACTAAAAATATAATATTTTCCAGTTGGCCAGTGGTCACTGGTTCTTTTCTTCTCTTGGCCTTGTTTTCCAGAGACTAACACTGAGGTTGGCTTCTCCAGTGCTTTTGTAAGCATTCTTGCAAATCTCCTGTGAGCAAGAGAATAAGAACCTTCAACAGTTTTTAAGGCATGAGAGAAAAAGAGAGAATCTTCCCAGCAGCCTTGAAAACACACCTTTCCATGCTCTACTGATCCTAAATAGATACAGGAACATGACTGCTGTTTTAAACTAAAAATACACATAACAAATAAAGATACATTTTTAAAAATCAAGAAAATGAGACACGTAAGACTCAGAATGCTGTGACCTTGGCTGCGGATTGGGAGATTGGGGGTGGAATTGGGGGAAGGCGAGGAACATTGCAAATCTTTACTGTGAGCTGAGTAGGAAGTTTGGGAAGCTGGGTCATGAATCACAGATAATAAGCAATCCAATTCTCCTGTTAAAAGAAACATGTATTTTCCATTGGATATTCTTTCCCGCTTTGTCAAAGATTAACTGACCAGGGTGCCTGGGTGGCTCAGTGGGTTAAGCCTCTGCCTTTGGCTCAGGTCATGGTCTCAGAGTCCTGGGATCTAGCCCTGCATCTGGCTCTCTGCTCAGCAGGGAGCCTGCTTCCCCCTTTCTCTCTGCCTGCCTTCCTGTCTACTTGCCATCTCTCTCTCTGTGTCAAATAAATAAATAACATCTTTAAATAAATAAATAAATAAATAAATAAATCTTTAAAGAAATTTTAATTGACCATATAATTGTGGTCTCATTTCTGAGTTTTCTATAGTGTTCTATTGCTGCATGTGTCTGTTTTGTGCCTGACCACACTGTTTTGATTACTACAGCTTTGTAGTGTAAGTTGAAATCTGGGATTGTGATACGGCCTGCTTTGCTTTTCTTTTTCAAGATTGCTTTGGCTATTTGGGCTCTTTTGTACTTCCATTTAAATTTTAAGGGTTTTTTTGTTCTAGTTCTGTGAAAAAATTGGTATTTTGATGGGGATTGAATTCAGTGTGTAGATTATTTTGGGTGATACAGACATTTAACCAATATTTGTTCTTCCAATCCAAGAATTTGAAATGCCTTTCCATTTCAAATTGTCATCTTTAACTTCTTCATCAATGTGTTATAGTTTTAAGAGTACAGGTCTTTCAGTTCTTTGATTAGGTTCATTCCTAGGTATCTTATTTTGGTGCAACTGTAAATGCACAAAATAATTATTTTCTTAATTTCTTAATGTCTTAAAAATTAAAAATGAATTCTTAATTTCTCTTTCTGTTGCTTCATTATTAGTGTGTAAAAATGCAACAGATTTCTGTTTCTGTTGATTTTGTATACTATGCTTTTACTGAATTCAGGATAAATACTACTTTTTGTAGGAATGAGCAAGAATTCAACCCTATTCTATTCCTCATTTATTTATTCTATTTCCATTATTGTAAGCTATGAGAAAACTTGCCTATAAATTAAAAAAATTAAAATGGCATAATAAAAAAAAAAAAACTATGAAGCAAAAAAAGGAGAAAAAGAAAAAAAATTTTAAAAAGAAAGAGAATGGTGTAATTTTTGCCATGACGATTCCATTCCCTTACATTTTCTCCATATCCTTTGCCAAAAATCTTATAATAATCTGTCATCAAAAATTATTTTTAGAGGTCTATCAACTTCTTGCTCGATTAAATATTTCTTTTGTTTTATTAAAAACAAAGATTTGGAAATAAACTGAGTCACAAAATTATTTGTTACCTAGGTTTTGGGGTTTTTCACTTTTATAATACCTGAATGAATATTTCAAACTGTCCCTTTGTTTGATATCTCAAATACTTTTCCATGCTGGAAAAATAAACAATAGGAATGCTAAGGAAGTGAGGGAGGAATTGCAAAGCAGTGTGACACAAGGGAATTCTCAGGCAGAGCAACTTTAGGAAAGGACATATTGCAGCTGAGAATCTGGGAACTGATTCCTTTAAAATCTTTGAAAGACCTTAGGATATTTTAGGAGGACACATTTGGAAATTGCTTCCTGAAATTATTTGGAAATGCCAGATCCATTAGAAAGTGAGAAAGAGGTAATAGAAGCAGGAGAAAACCACCAGGAAATATTTACCTTGCTAAGTAGACCAAGAAAATCATATATGTAGACCAATGATAGAGACAGTTAAAACAAAACCAGAAAGAAAAAAAAAAAAAAGAGTAAAAAAGAAACTTAGAAAGTGGCAAGATTTTGCCTGCATGCCTTGTGAAGGGGTTTAGGTCAGTGCTTCCCATAGCTAGTTAGTCATATGATACAAATTCATAAAGATACAAACTCATAAAGTAAATAAGATTTCTGGGCCAAATCCCAGAGTTCCAATATCACAATGTTCAGACAACCTCAGGAAGCTACATCTTTAATTTTCCCAGTAAATTCTTCCCTATACAATATTCTGTGAACCAATTATAGCAAATAGGACAGTTCAATTTGGCAAGTTTAGCTTTAAACTTCAAACAACACACCACCGCAGTGTGTAGATAACCAGCTTTTGGGGAAAAAAAAAACAAAAACAAAAACCCCACCCAGATTTGCAGCATTTTCCAAATTTGTCCCACAAATGCTCTCACCAAGTAGAATTTCAAGATACCAAGGTGATGTCACTGCACAAGGAAGTGGGACAAAGATGGGCACATTCAGCTCTTGTGAGATACTAAAAACCAGCTCCTGCACAGTCCTATGATAGAAGAAGAGTTCCATTTACAATTATGGTACGTTACTTGTAGCCAACTGAAATACAGGAGAAATTAGAGAAGACTGATTCATGAAAAAAAAAAAAAAGTCATCATTTGAAGGAATCAAGAACCTACTAAAGCAGTTGGATATTTAGGGGCCAACATTCCCAGAAAAAAAGGAAACTTATTTAAGTGAGGCCAACATTCTATAGCTCTATTTACTCAAATCACTTGATACTTTCAAAACACTACAGGATAAGAGTTAAGAAGCAAAGCATTAAACAATTCTAAGAGGCATACAATTTTCCCTTATATTTTGGGAAACACTCTGGCTTAGGGAAAAAAATTCTGAAATTTGGGTCTATTAAGTCAGCCAAAACTTGTGTATGAGGAGGTGGGAGTGGAGAAGTATTCAGTTACCTTAGAGAAGAGGGTCATAGAGAAGTGAGCCTAAAAGTCTGACCTGCCATATCATTCGAGGTATTCTCCCTATGGCTACTAGCCACAAGAGACCAAGAATAGAAACAGAAGCCATGAAAGAGAGGAGTTAAATACAGCTTTTGATTGTCTCAAAGGATAGAGGAAAAGCAAATAAAATACAGAGCTCTTTAAGAGATTCTGAAAAACTATAGTTTTCCAACTGAGATACCTGAAATACGAGAACAAAGAGTGAATAAGAAATAAATGCGTCCTTACAAAAATGGAAACCTAGTCCTGAAATAGCTTAGCTTTTGATTGGATTAAGATGATTTTCTCCTTTTTCTAATTGTCTCTTGGAAGATACAGTTTCACCCAGAGTTCATACCTGTTCTTAATACATGATTTCTATTATTCATTTAAAAAGTCAGTGGGCATGGGGCACCTGGGTGGCTCAGTGGGTTAAGCCTCTGCCTTCAGCTCAGGTCATGGTCTCAGGGTCCTGGGATCTAGCCCTGCATCTGGCTCTCTGCTCAGCATGGAGCCTGCTTCCCCCTTCTCTCTGCCTACTGCTCTGCCTACTTGTGATCTCTCTCTCTCTCTGTCAAATAAATAAATAAAATATTTTTTAAAAAGTCAGTGGGCATTCTAAGATACATGACAATGAACTAAACCAATAGGCAATCAAGCTATTAGGATCATCATACACAGTCTTCAGAATAATTGATTTATATATTCAAGAACATAGATGACATAACAACATTATAACCAAAGAACTTGTACACATTTCTATTGTAGAATAGCAACCTACTACAAATGTAAGCACTTAAAAAAGCACACATTTATTTTGTTTTTTTGTTTCCATGAGTCATGAGTTCAGGCACAGTTTAGCTGGGTCCCCTGTTCAGGGTCTCACAGGTTGTAATCACTGCCAGACAGCCTATGTCTTCATCAGGAAGCTCAACTGGAAAATTCATTCATGTTGCTGCCCAAATTGATTTACTGATGGCTTTGTGACTTAAAAATAAAGTATCTGAAATTAAGTACTCAGCAATTGTGTTTAAGAACAGATTAGACATAGCTGAAGAGAGGACTCTTAATCTGGAATACAGATAAGTAGAAAGTATATAGATTGAAACTGGGAGTAATATTTGCAAATCATACAGCTGATAAAGGACCTACATAAGCAATGCATAAAGAAGAACTAAACTCAACAGTCAAGCAAAAAAAAATCCAATTTAGAAAAAAAGAGCTAAAAATATGAACAGCTACATCACCAAAGAAACTATATAAACATAAAGTAAGTATACTAAGAGATGCTCAATATTATCTGTCATTAGGGAAATGTAAATTGAAAGTATAAAGAGATACCATTACACATTTATTATAGTGGTTAAAAAAATAAATCTGAGTATACCCAGTGCTGGAAAGGAATCTGTGTGGTTTGCTAGGGCTTCTGTGAGAAAGTTCAACAAAGTAGGAGGGCTTAAACAACAGGAATATATTGTCTTGCACTGCCAGTAGCCAGAAGTCCCAAAGCAAGGGTTGGTAAGGTTGAGCGGTCTGAGGAAACAATCTGTTTCAGGACTTTTCCTTAGCTTATAGGTGATCATATTCTTCTTATGTCTCTTTCCATTATCTTCCTTCAATTGTGTTTCTGTATCTGAATTTGTACCCATTTTTTTTTAAACACCAGTCATATTATCAGTGGCTACCCTAATGACTTAGTTCTAACTTGATTACTGTTGTAAAAACCTGTATCCAATAAGATCAGATCCTGAGGTACTGAGGTTTGGAATTTCAACATTTGAATTTTGAAAGGAACACATTTTAACCCAGTAACAGATGCCGAGCACCAGGGAATCTAATTTATTACAAGTGGGAATGCAAAATTGTACAGCCACTGTGAAAACAACTTGTCAGCCAATCACAAAGAGGATCATACACTTACAAATGACCTATAATTGCACTCCAAGGTACTTACATAACTTAATTGAAAACTTACATTCATACAACACAACCCAGCAATAATAAGAACAACTGAATCACATGATAGCTTTGATGTAAGTTTAAACACATTTTTCTAACTGAAAGTAGCTAAATCCCAATGGTCCTCATCGCATACTATGGTATTCTGAAAATAGATAAAACTGCAGGAATAGAAAACAGATTAATGGTTGGCAGAGTTTGGAAGAAGTAAGTGAGATGACTGCAAAGGAATCCCAACACCAAAATTCTAAGGTGTAGAAACTGGTTCCTGTGGTGGAAACCTTATTTTATGGATTTATTAAAACCCAAAAATTGTACACAACAAATAATACATTTAACTGTGTTCAGGCAAAATCATAATACCCAGGATATTGGATGATCCTACTGTGTGACATGCAGTGTGACAAATGCCTCTAACTATATTACAAATGTGTGAAAATGCTACATTGGGGAGTGGAGGTGAGTAAGGAAAAGGTTAAAGTATAGGCAAGGAGAGATAGGAGGCCCCTAATTTCCATGACTAGGCTCAGGCAAGGGGCTACATGACCAGGCTCACAGAAATCCTAGGTTTGGAGAAATGTTACAGAGAAGATATTAACCAGAGCAAAGGGAACATAGAATCCACCTTATTTGTCCTAAGTATAGATGAGATATTTATATGATAATTACACATCCACCTTGTTTGTATTAAATGTTATAGACAGGATATTTACCAAATTCCCTGGTCAGTCATCTCTAAAAGAGTAACCATAAAAGCCCTCAGAGGAAACCCATTTGGGACCCATCTCAGTCTAGAGAGTTTTTTCTTTTTCTGTTCTCACCTTCACTTAATAAACTTTCCCTTCATTTCACTTTTTTGTGTCTGCATGATTTATTCGTTGAGTCCATGAGACAAGAACCCTGCAACAGAGGAAAAAGAGGTTGAACTAAGAAACTTTGGAAAGCAGTACTTTGACCTCTGGTTTTAAAGTTGAAAATAAAAAGGACTGCATATAAGCATTGCCATTGAGTTGCTAAATTTGTTTCTTGCATGGTCCACATTAGCAATTCAGAAACTATTTCAGGTGTACAGTAGGGGTAAAAACTATATGCAAATGAAGTGTAGACCATGGGATTCTAAGTTCCTATCTAAGAGAGAGAAAAATTACACAAGAAAGCAAAGCTAAAATATACTATGCATGAGCCTGAATTAGATTCAGAGATTTCAGTATTAACTCCTGTGCACTTTAATACACAAATATATAATAAATAAGCACATGCAGAAATAATTGTAGACAGGTATGTATATGCTGGTTAGTGTAAATGAATATGTTTCCTAATTCTGCCTCCTGAGAGGGCCTGAAACAACAACACCCCAGTAGCAATGTGCATACACAGTACCCAGATCTTGGTTTCTTATACATTCTTCAATGAAAGAAGCATAGGCTGTTTGGAGAAAAGGCTTAATTCTAACACCAGGAAAGAGAAAACACAAGCCACAAATTGAACCTGTAGTGTTTTGTAGTGCCGGAAAATAAATAATTACCAAAAAAGTAAAAAGAAAAGAAAAGGCCTGCCAAAAGAACACAGAAAAGCCAACGTGAAAGATGTCTTTACAATCAAGGAAGGAAATGTGAAAAACATATTAAACATAATATTGGGAATATTATGGGAATATTATATTGGGAATATAACCAAAAGAAGAAACTAAATATCACTGAGTGGAAAATTTCTACTAGAATACCACAGTAACACATGGCAGCAGGCAATGTTGAAATCAGTTGGGGAAACCTTAAAGGGTATGGGATGCTTGCAAAGCCTCAAATTATCTCCCCTACAGTTACCAATTGCTTGGTCATTTTAATATATGGCCACAATTCACTGAAGCTCTTACAACTAGGAGATAGGATTTAATGTCTGTCTACTCCAGTGGGGCTTGTACTGGGTGACTCACTTTGAATGAGAAGAGAGTAGAAAACTAGCAATTTGAGAAAACTAGTAATTTTGCAGTAGAGAAAGCAGGCAGATACTTACTTGAACTGTTGACCAATGTAAACACCACTAATGATAAATCCTATTGGTATCATGTGTCCCTTAGATGATATGATATGATGGGAAGGACACCTCTACTAGTTTACTTAGCTGTAATATTAAATAGTGGAATTTACAAACAACCTAGTCTTATCCTTGATTTAATGAGAAATATTCTGGTGTCTCCCAATTAACACACTAGATTTTCTGACACTCTCTCTCTCTCTCTCTCTCTCTCTCTCTCTATATATATATATATATATATATATATATGACAATTATAAATATATATATTTCATTTGAAGAATCCACTAATTCCTGTTTTATTGCATTTGTTTTTAAACTTTATAGAGGAATTTATCATAAACACAAGAGAGCACAAAACAGTAACTTTACAGCTCAATTATTCACAAATACAGAACACACACTTGTATGCAGTAACTAGACCAAGAAACAGAACATTTCCAGCCACCTAGGAGTCTCTTTTGGCCCTCTTAAGTCACCACACACCACAAGGGTAATCAATTCTCTGACTTTCACATCAAAAGTTAGTTTCATCTGTCTCAACCTCCATAAAATGAAACCATATAGCATACTCTCTTTTGTGTCTGGTTTCTTATGCTCAGTGTTAATGTTTTCGAGGTTCATCTATGTTGGAAAAGAAATGGTGGAATGATTCATATTTGAAGATGTTCTGAATACGTACCTGGAAAGTCCAACTATTTGTTAATATGTTTGATGGTTATTAAATAATCATTAATAGTAGAAACAAAAACCAAACAAAACATATGAAGAGGAGGATTTCTCATTTTTATATCAAACAAGAAAAATCCTCTGCGTAATTTCAAGAAGTGATATCTAATATCTACATAAGGGAAACTATGATTTTGCTAAAGGAGGAGAGCTCCTGAAAAAGGAGAAATCATAACCTGAACAAATGAAAGGACACATCATATTATTTTACAGGAAGACCTAAGACATTAGTATGAAATTTATCCATAAAGTAGCAGTTATGCATTAAATGTAATCTTAATAAAAATACTATATTTTTTCTGCAGCTTACCAAGGTGATGATAAATATTATTTTAAAGGGAAGAGGTAATTCCATCATATATTAAACTACCCTAAGTTTCCTATAATTAAAATAACAGTGTTGGCCCATCCTTAGAAAGACAGACTAGTGGGGGCTGCCTGGGTGGCTCAGTGGCTTAAGACCTCTGTCTTCTGCTCAGGTCATGGTCCCAGGGTCCTGGGATCAAGCCCCGCATCGGACTCTCTGCTCAGTGGGGAGCCTGCTTCCTCCTCTCTATCTGCCTTTATACTCTACCTACTTGAGATCTCTCTCTGTCAAATAAATAAATAAGAAAAATCTTAAAAAAAAAAAAAGAAAAGAAAAGAAAAGAAAGACTAGTGGAACAGGGGAGAAAATCAAGAAATTGTACCAACTATATATACACACTTAGTATATATTTAAAGTAGCATCTTAAATCAATCATTGACCCTTTAAGATGTTTTGAAATAACTGAGTATCCATATACAAATATATGATTATATTGAAACAATTCTACTTACCACAAACCAGGATAAATTCCAAAGGAATCAGAGAACTAAATGTAAAAATTAAAGATTACAATTACTAGGAAAAATATAGGTGAATTCTTTCATAACTTGAGAGAAGAGAATTTTTATATTCATGACTTAAAAATCCAGAAGGAATAATATGCTAGAAAATTTAGATTGCCAAAAAAACCCCACTTATAAATAATAAGAATAAAACAACTCATAAACAGAATTAAAAGACACACATTGGGAAAATAGATGTGGATAAATATATATCCACATATATGTGCATATGTATGTATGTATATGTTCACATATATTTTGAGTATATATGTGTATGTGTATATACATATATACCTTTGTGTATATATATGAATTGTGTATGTACATATATGAATACACACATGCATGTATGTGTGTATGTGATATGTGTAAATATTTGTGAATATTATTAAAATGATTTGTTTCTGGGGCATCCAGGTGGTTTTGTCGGGTGAATGTCTGGCTCTGATTTTGGCTCAGTTCATGATCTCAGGCTTGATCAAGCCCTCCATCAGGCTCTACACTGAGCAGGGAATCTGCTTGAGATTCTCTCTCTCTCTCTCCTCCTGCCCTTCCTCCTGCTCTCTCTCCATCTCTTTCTCAAATAAATAAAAATACTTAAAAAAAAAAAAACACAGAAATGGTTTCCTTCTAATTACATTTGTAAAAATAAAGATGAAAATATCAACAGAAAAATTTAAATTGCTCTTAAATTTATGAAATAACAGTTAAACTTATTTATTGTAGTAAAATTACAATTCTAAAGTACCCATACCTAGAAATCATTTCTCACCTATTAGTTGGTGAAATGAAAAAAAAAAATCAGTAAAACCTTCTGTTGATGAGGCTCTGATACATTTGTACTGGGTATAAAAATGTTACAAATCCAATGAACAGGAGCTTAGCAATACCTAGGAAAAATGCATGTGCATCCAGTTTGACTTTGCAATCCCAATTTGAGGAAACTTCCCAAAAGTTAGCCTAGCAAACATATAAGAAGACTTACACATAAGGATGTTCACTGCAGAAAATAAAGCAAAAGACTGAAAACAATTCAAATATTTATCACTCAAACTGAACCAACCAAACCAACTCTGGTACACAGAGTGTGGGTACACAGTGGATTCTAGGAAGTTGTCAAAATGAATACTGAATATTACTATATATATTAATGAGCAATCTCCAAGCTATTTAGTAAGTGTAAATAAAGGTAGAGAAAAGTATGTATAGTGTGCTACTATTTAAGAAAGGAAATAACTAGGTAGGTAGCTAGATATAGATAGACATGTAGATAGATAATAGGGAGAAACAGATTTACAATTATATTTTCAAAAAATAAAAGAATAAACTATAAAAGCATTTTTAGTTTTTTAAAGATTTATTTATTTATTTGAGAGAGACAGAGAGAGCTTGAGTGGGAGGGGTAGTGGGAGAAGGAGAGAGAATCTCAAGCAAACTCCACACTGAGCTTGGAGTCCAATGCAGGGCTTGATTTCATGATCCTGAGATCATGACCTGAGCCAAATCCAAGAGTTAGATGCTTCACTGACTGTGTCATTCAAGCATCTCTACAAAAACATCTTTAAAGTAGCTGCTTAGAAGAATGTCCTTAGAGGATTTCTTTGATATGCTATATTTTATTGAGATTTGACATTGGAATCATTCAAATATATAATTGTGAAAGAAAATTAAATTCTAAAAACAATCCTTAAAATTTAAGAAGTCATGAATGTAAATGTGTATTAGACTGGGTTCATAACTATCAGACAGGAATTATGTTTAAAAAAAAATAATCCTGAAAACATAGTAATTAACTGTACAACTTTAGTGCATTGAGAATATGAAAAAGAAATCTTAAACTGTTTTCTGTAATTATATTGTTGGTAGTAGTGTCAGTATTATTGTAAGACTGTATGGCTATCATAGTTGATGCAGTAAATGAACAACATAAGGTATGCTTATTTCATTATTCCCCAGGTCATTTAGAATGGGGACCCACTGGGGAAGAGGGACAGAATAAAGCTGTAATATGGAAGAGGCTAAGTAAAAATAAGTTTATAATCCTGAATTTCATTTACAAGTATCAGTATAAATGTGATATATGGATTTCTAGCCTTCCTTTGGCAAGTAAAAATGCCTAGAAACAGTGATCAATTCATCTACCACAAGCACCCTATTATCCAAATCATGGTCTTTTTTTTTTTTTTTAAAGATTTTATTTATTTATTTGACAGACAGAAATCACAAGTAGGCAGAGAGGCAAGCAGAGAGAGAGAGGAGGAAGCAGGCTCCCTGCTGAGCAGAGAGCCCGATGTGGGACTCGATCCCAGGACCCTGAGATCATGACCTGAGCTGAAGGCAGCAGCTTAACCCACTGAGCCACTCAGGCGCCCCAAATCATGGTCTTTTAATACCACCTCCACGGCTCCTTGAAGAGGTAGTAGGAATACACAAAATAAGCCTCAACAGGTTATTAAGCTAGATAATAAGGAAACTAACAAAGATGACAAAGGGTCATGTCAAAAGGTCTGTATCAACTGTAAGAGGTCCCCACTTATTAATAATGGGATAAAATGAACATCAATAAAGATAAATGCAATGAATTGAAATGTATCGAATATACTTAAGTCATTAAGTTCATAAAGATATCAATGCAACAATATAAAAACTAATATATAGTTTTGTCATATTTATATATATATAGTTTTGTCATATTTATTATCTGGAAGAATTCAGCAAATAGTGTGTATACATATATATATATACATATAGTGTGTATATATATATATATATATATATATATATATATATACACACTATTTGCTGAATTCTTCCAGATAATAAATATGACAAAACTAGAATTAACTATTTTCAATCCCTAACAAAATAACAGAATTTCACCTTTATTGTCCATTGTGATGGTTACTTGCTTTACAAATAAGGAGAATTCAATATACTAAGCCTCTTGATGGCCACACATAACACTTTTAATTAAATAGCCCCCCAAATGGGAATGTTAGGGGAGCAGAGGGGCAGGGAAGGAAAGAGAAGGAAGAGTCCTGATTAAGTCTCTAGAAATAAGTCAATTTATAGAAACTACAGAAAATATAATGATATCATGGAGAAGCCATAGGAAAAATACAAATTGTGGAAACCACTCCAAATAAATGAGTAGTTTTGCAGAAATTAAGTTGCTAGTAAAAGGAAAAAAGAGGGAAATGAGATCAAATGAAAAGACTTGCTATCTTGATACCAAACACAATATTGAAATATTTATGGAATTTGAAGTAAACATCCAGGGTTTAAAAAAAATGACATTTGTAAAGTAATTATAAATGCTATACCTGAAGAAATGTAATATTAATAAATAATGATTATTTCTTCAAATTTATTATGGTATTGTGATTATTCTCTAAAAGAGGGCCTTTTGTTTAAAACTTTATACTGAAATGCCCTTGCATGGAAAAATTTTGTGTGAAATTATTTTAAAATCATATAGAAAGTAGGAAATGAAGAGAGATATGGAAGAAACAGGACTGACAATGAATTTTAATTACTGATATTCATTTCTGGGTCTGAGAACATGAGGGCTCATCATATTGTTTTATTTATTCTAGTACACATTTGAAAGTTTTCATGATAAAACATTTATGAGCAACAGCAGCAGGTAACATGTAAGACTGAGCAAAATACCAAAGAATACATGTTGCATGATTCCTTTTCCATCAAGTTATAAAAATGCCAAAACAGATCATTGGTAATAGCAGTGATCCTTGCAGGCAGTTGTGCAAGATGCATGAGGGGGCTCTGGGTTTAGGTGGTGATGCTTTTCTTTATCTGGATGGACCTCCCATTTGGTAAAAATTGACAGAGCTCTCCTTTATAACCTGAAGTTGCTTCTGCATTAATGTTACCTTTTAACAGAGAGCTAAACCTAACGATTTAAAAAAAAAAAAAAAAAAAAGCCATGCTGGGGCACCTGGGTGGCTCAGTGGGTTAAGCCTCTGCCTTCGGCTCAGGTCATGATCCCAGGGTCCTGGGATGGAACCCCGCATCAGGCTTTCTGCTTGGCGGGGATCCTGCCCCACCCTGGCTCTCTGCCTACTTGTAATCTCTGTTAAATAAATAGATAAAATCTTAAAACAAAACAAAACAAAACAGAAAACCCCATGATTAAAGCAAAAATTCAAACTCTCAAGGATAGTAGAGGAAAATGTAACCCACAACCCTTCGCATCTATAAGAAAGCACAACTATCTACATCTAGAAGAATGAAAATGGGGAAAAAAGTATAGTGAGGGTAAACTTCCTTCGAGAAGTTGGTTTTTTGAAATAAAATTGGTTTGTTCCTAAGGTGAGATGAATAATTATATTAATATAACCCAGATTATACAGGTTTAATTTATTAGTTGTGAATCCTTAGCTTGTAATGACATACTGCCTGAAACTATATTAACATTAATGGGAAGTAACGATAGATTTCTAATAAAAAAAAAAAGCAACAACAATAAAAACAGCTTACCTGAATTCTCTGACCTAAGTGAATGGGTAGTTGTACATATAGGGAAAGGAGAATTTATTCATCTGTAATTTTATGTATATCAGAAATAGAGATACATATACTGATATGAGATTAAGAAAAAGGGGGGGGGAGTTGAAATGTATATCTGCTTGTCCTATATAAGCAGTAGTGACTTTGAAGTATTTTCTTATTTTTATTTTTTAAATTTATTATATATATATATATATATATATATCTGAGAGAGAGAGCTTGCACGCATGTGTGAGTGGAAGTTGGGGGGGGAGTGTAGAAAGAGAGGGAGAGAATCTCAAGATGACTCCCAGCTGAGCACAGATCCTGACTTCCTTCTCCATCCCAGAACCCCGAGATCATGACCTGAGCCAGAAATCAGTAGTGGGCCCCTTCACAGACTGAGCCACCCCAGTGTCCCCTGAAGTATTCTTTTTAAATTGTGGAACAGTACATAAACAGAAGTTTAGATATTGTCTGACCTTAAGTAACTCATTTTTCTCTCATGATGTATATGCATCACAGATAGATCAACATCACCACCCTTGCTAGTGGGTCTGTAAAATGTCCCCTTGCTCCACATTGCTGGGAAATTCTTACTTATTCTTCAGAACTCCGTGTGAATTTCCTATCTTCCTGTGCTGTGCTGTTACCTTAAAGTCCTAGGCCTCTCTGTAATTAGAACAATTTTCACATGGGGGTGTATTATCTTTGCCATGTTTGTTTCTCTTCCCCCATTAGGCTTCTGAGAGCAAGGCTTCAGTCTTATTCCTTAGTGTTGGGATAGAAAAGGATATGAGCCTGGTCACCGTTCTGCAATGTTTTACTGTGAACCTGCACAAGTTACTCCAGCTCTCTAAACATTACTGTCCTCACATAATAATTAAGTTTAATTGTACCTACCTTACAGGTAATGGTGAGGGTTGGATGGTATGTATCGTCTCCTCTGCGGTGCATGGTACATAGTTGGGAGTTAATTAACAGGAGTCATAATTCAGAGGGTTTGTCATCTCAGAGCTTACCATGGACCCAGCACACAAAAATGTCTCTTGAATATACATGTGAACTCTTGAAACAAGTGAACTTCAGTCTTATTTCTGGCATTCTTGACTTTAGTCTTTGGAAGTTTTCCCTACAGAGAAGAAATTATTCTATTACTTAAAGTTCATTTACTCCAACAACAAACAACATTTTTTCCCCTGAATTCTCTTATATTTGTTTTGTGTAAGTGTCTTCTTTCTATTCATAAAATGCTTGCCAATGAACATGAGTTGTTTAGCAAATGTCTGCCATATCCCAGGCTATAGAACTAAAATATACCAAACCATTAGCCCAAATTTCAAACTTTACATAATGACATATAATTCTCTATTCTTTTCCAACAAAAGCTTAGTTAGATCTTAGGTGTTCAAAAGGAAATTGTCCAATTAAAAAAATAGAGTTTTACTGTCAGTACTGTAGAACGGTCACTGCAGTAGAAGGTAAAAAGGTGAGGTGAGGTGGGAGGGGCCATCTTTGATAAAAGGGTAACTTAATAAGCATTTCTTCTTCTAGCACTAGTATAGTTAATTTCAAATATACCAAATTTCAACATACTGAAACTATGTAACACCAGGAGAGTCTCTATAAAACAGAATTCCCCATCTGTCTTACTCCATTTTTTTTCCCTTGTATACCAAATCTGAGAGACAAAGCAGACAGAAGTATCTCCTTTATCTCCGTACTAGGCACACTCATTACAATGAAAAGATGAGTTAAGAGCCAGCTGGCAAAATTAATTATTTTTAACAATAAAACATCCACTGGACGTGTCTGTGACTGAGGTGTTGTTTAGAGAGTTAACTTGAAATATCAATTTTTATGTACCGAAGTGAAATTAGCTATGTCCAGGGGCCCAGCTTGCAGAAAAGGTGGCATTTTTAAATGAAAATATATTACAATACTAGCATTTCTCTCCTCACTCCTCCCACAAATTATTCATTCAGACAGCTTGTGAATTGGATTTGCAACTACTGCTATGTCTTACACAAAACAAAAAAGAGAGAATGCCTGGTGGACTTCGTCGGTTAATTATACAACACGTGATGTCAGATCTTCCATAATGTTCTATTGGCTGGGGTTTCTATTGCCAAGCTTTTACAAATATTAACTGTGTGCTTTCTCTGTGCATTTGGAAAGCTCAAAAAAAAAAAAAAAGGAAAATTTCCTGGATATTACTAGATATTATCTGAGTGTGCTTGCAAGACGACAATATTTCAGATGTACTTGGGACATCAATGAAGCTGGATGGCTTTGATCGTGACCCCCCCCAAATTAAGTTTGGATCACCTCCTAGAGGCAATATGATCCATTGAAGTACTGTGAACACAGGTTAATTTTAAATGACTGAGAAATAAAATAAAAGTGTTTTCATCTCTTTTTTTCCTTTAATGCTTAGTTCATGTGATGTGAACTGTGTGGATGGTTAGCAACGTCTCAAAATGCCTTCTAAATTCATAATTTCTGCCTTTCCTAATTATCTTTGCACATTTTTCTTGTTAAACTGATACCCCAAAATGATGATAGAAAAGCTAGTAGTCAGCTTATGCCAGCCATAAATCAACATTTTTTTGGCACAATGAGTTTTCATTTATCTCTGGTATGCAGCATTTAAGGATTGATGCCTTCTAACTGTACTTTTAAGGACAGATTTTCATGTGAATACAAGCACTGGCATTTAAACAAAGAAAATCATTAATCTGAATCTAAACTTTATATTAACCATTCAGTGTTTTACTTTCCTCTGTTTGTCCTTTTCCCTTCTCAAGGTCATTTTCTGCCATTTCCAAAGGCATTTTAAATTTTACTCAGGGTCTTCTGTTGCCTGTTAGATGAAGGCCTAAATGATTATTTTTCAGCAAGGAAATAAAAGTTAGATGAACCTTGACATACCACTCAGGGTATAATTCATATCACCAGGATTTACCTACTTTAGAAACTAAACAGTTAACCTAATCATCTCATTTTATTGCTAATTTAGAAAAGCTTTCCCCTCCTAAGTACACTCTCACTTTTCAAAATTCACTGCTTATGACCTGAGCCTTTTATCCATTGCGCTATTACCAACAGCTAATCCCTCTCACTTATTGATAATTGGACAAAACTAAACAACGTGCCAACTCCTGAAAACGGCATGCCCCTGAGGGTTCTATTCAGTTATTCCCGAAAAACCACACTGGTTTCCAAGTTTGGTTCTTTTGTGGCATATCAATGGGAAACAAGTGAGAGATTTTCTCACTGCTTAGGAATTTCGCCAATTCTAACCTGCTTATAGCACATTCTTTCTAAGGAAAAGCATCTACAGTTTACAGAGTTCACAGATCTTCCTTTTCTTACAGTTCCATGAGTTGTCTGCAAGACCCATTTGCTGAAATTATTATTTTAGTGCATATATTTAAACTATAATTATACAATAAGTATTTCTTCCAGAACTTAGTTTATTTTGTCAATCCAATGCAAATTCAAAGGAGAGATGCCCCAGTGTCTGGGGCTCATGCAGATTTATCACAGGATTAAGCCACAGGCACTACTTTCTATCGCTTAATTAGTTCTTGAAATTATGGAAGCCTATGATTTGATGCCACATAGAAATCAATGTAATACTTTCTTAAGGGAATATTTCATTAAATTTTGAAACTGTATTACAACATACATGCAGGTTTAGGTAGTATTTTCTATCTTTAAGCTTAATAAACATATTTAATGGCATCTGCCTGCATGAAACAAGCCTTTGGGGCATATGTTAGGGAGCCAGGACAAAGACTTTGGCAACTGAATTATTATAGAATGAAATTAAATGCTTACAACAGGGTAGCATTCAGAAATGCTCACAAAGAGGGTACAATGAAGTTCACACATTCAGGGCTTGAATTTATGCCCTTCCCTATTCAATGGGGAGTGCTAGCTGCCTTTCAGTGCCGCCACGAAGCCATAGAAAAATAAGGGAGCCCAGGGAGGAACACACAGGCCTTCCCTGCTTTGGTTCTTCCTCAGATCTTTCTTTCAATTTTTCACCCTAACATGACCATGTTTTCTGACAGCCTTTAACATACTTCACATGTTGATTTCCCTAGAAGTTTGATATTAAAACACAGATGGGAAGCCATGCATTTTATTAAATTTGAGCACTTATGTTTGGAAGGATTGGGAAAGTGGCCAATGCATGGATTCAAATGACACTCAAAGTTAGAAAATTGGCCATTTAAGGAAGTTAACTGACTCAAGACACAGGAAAGAAATAAATGGAATGCAAAAAAAAAAAAAAAAAAAGTCATGACTAACCCATGAGTGGAATGGGGGGGCATTGAAGTAAAGACTGTATTGACTGTATTGCTCCTTTCAAAGAGATATTTAAGTACCTTTCTAAATTGGTTCTTTGCTTCACCAAAATAAAGCTTATCATAAGTTAGGTATCCATGATTTTCTTTCAAGTTGTTACATGTTTTGGTTGAGAGTTGCTTATGACCTAACTTATCAGCCCAGATGTCAATTTAATTATTCGGTCACTCATTGACACATCACCAAACACGGTTTGCCCCTGCTCGGAATTAGAGATAGGGATGTAAGGTATTTCTGTGGAAAATGTTTATCTTCACAAGATTTAGCAAAGCCATGGGTGTTTTCATCTAGTAGTGACAGAATGGGACCTCTCTCAGAAAAGGAGCCACTCATGTATCAGGAGTTCCATCCAGAAGACCCAGAATTTTGGATCTCTGGCATTTCTCCCTTGCAGTCTTCTGGGAAATTAAGTCCTAATGCCGGCGGCATTCAGTATATGTAATAAATTAATTTCTCTCCATTCCTTCAGGTGGGAGTAGTCATGTATTTTGGGAGACTTGAGAAAATGACCTAAAATTATGTTCTGTGTTCCATAATTCAGATGAGGAACCTCAGCTGAGAAGAGACATAGGCTCTAATGTGCCAAGTGTCCAAATGGGTCTTTGTAACTTGATTTTAAGGATTAAAACAAGCAGAGATGAAGGGAGGGTGACTGTAAGAGTTCTTTAGTTTTGGTTGTTTGGCTTATTTATTAGAGATAATTAAATTATATTGCTTTTCTATGTGGCCATTTTGCTTGTTGTTTTGTGAGTTTTCTCTCTCTCCAGCCAGGTGGTTATTCCACACTTATCTGTCTTGCTTTGTGCTTGGAAGCTAACCTCCATGGACTGCTCTTTGGCCTCGAGTAGGATTCTGCCAATGAGAGGCAGGGGGAGTAAAACCATTGTTGGTGCCCTGAATCCCACCTACCCTTCTTAAAGTCTCTGCACCTCAACTCTCTCTGGAGACCTCTTCTATTCTGGACCCCATTGACTCAAATAAACAAGAGTAGAATACTAAATACTGATTTTCCTGATAATTTCATGTCACTTAGCAGTAGAGTATTCATTTATTTGGGAGAAAGTGTGCTTCAGCTAGAGGAGAACACTTCTTTTCTGATTCAAAGCTATACCAAATTACTGTATCATTTGGCTTCACATAAATGGTTAAGAGATCAATAGTTATCTTTAGGTTAACTTTAATTACATAGGGAAATATTTGTATTCCCTATCCCACATCTCAGAGTGTTTTCAACTGAACATTTCATTGATTGGTAGGATGTTCTAATATTTTGCTTCAGGCTGGATTTCCAAGGTCCTCCTTCCTTCTTCATGACAGATTCCCCTATTTGCATCTCATTTAAACAACCTGTACATTTGAGTTCCAGCATAGCCAGAACCTCTCTTGAGTCTACAGGATGGCATTACTCTGCCATTTTTTGTCGTATTAATATTATTGACTGAAACGAAAAGTGTGTACTATGACTAAATATTCACCTCAAAAGAAAATTGGAAAATGATAGGCATTGGTTTACAGATTTCATGATTCAATAAACCTCAGTTTGGAGAGATACATGCTACAAATAGAATCCTTCTTAAGGTTATTTTTTCCTGTTTCTTCCAGTAAGTAAATACAGTGGCTAACACAAAGCTAATTTCTAAGAATTATGAAAGATATCTATTGTTGACTTTTTACCTGAGCATGTGATTTTGAGTTCTGAGAGTTGCATAGCGTATGATCTCTGAATATTTGCATTTTTATATCTGCTTCGATTTATCCCAACAAAAGAGTATTACTCCAGGACCCAGATTAGTATTTTACATAGAATCCCAGGGACATCAGCTACTCCACTTCTTCTTGCCTTGTTAGTGTTCTCCATATTTATAATGACATTTTTTTTTTTAAACTTGCCTTAGATTCTTCCAATCAGCAATGAGCTTTAACTTGTAAAGCACATTTCCTTACCAATTTACGTGGACAGTAACTACGAGTATCACCAGCCAGCCAGCTGACATAAGCATCAAAAAATAAGTAATAGCCTGAAATGAATATAATGTTGTATGCCAACTACACCTCAATTTTAAAAATATATAAACAATGTCATGAGGTCCCAAAATACATGAGATGCCTCTTTCTCTTTCATTATGGCGGCCTGGACAATGTTAGGTGGAATCTTCATAATTCCATTCCGACTCAGGTTTTTGCCCAACTGTCCAGAGACCTATAATTTGAGCTACAGAAAACAGAACTCGATACACTTATTCTCAGTAGTCCCTGAGCTGTTTTATCTTGATAAAACAAAATCTTTTAAAAAAAAATGTATAGAATCCCACAATTAGGAAAAAACAATCATAATAACTGAAAGCTTTAGTGTTCTTAGCTACTAGTACATGTCAAAGGCAAAGCAGGGGATTTAGTAATCAAGTAACACTTAGGAGTCCTTGGAACCCAGAACTGCCCATTTGAGATGTTATGGGTTAGCGTGCCCAAGAACCAACCACGAAGGGATCAAGGCATTGCTTTTGATAAAAGAAAAAAGACACATGTAGCTCTTAATAGGAGTAGCTATAGTGCATGTTAGGATCCAAATGCGGTGTGAAGTGAGATCTGCCCAAACACTCTTGCTCCAGGGCTGAACGGTGATAATAAACCCCAGTCAACCTTGCAACCTCCGCCAAGCCAGCTGGAGAAAAGGGTCAGGAAGGAAAGTGTTAAAGAGGTAATACGATTTAAACGGGGTTGCAGAACTCCTATTAAAAATGGCAGTACTATAAATGTTCTAGTATTGTCAGGAATGTTCTGTTGGATGACACTCTGCTGTGATTTGTACACACAGCGGACCAGAGTTGATGGGTGAATGAAATGATCCATAACCCTCTCTGACACATTTAAAGCAGTTCGGCTGCACACAGAGAACAGTCCATCATTTGCACCCTTCTGTGAAAGCTGGCTTTACCAAGTGTTTCAATGAAATATGTGCAACTTCCCATTTAAATTAGTACCACATGAACCATGAAGAGCACCACAGGTATCTGTTGTAGTACCAGCCTAATGCAAAAGTGGCCTGTCTTGTAATGCTCTAACAGGAAAGACATACAACCATTCATCTGTAACATATTAAAACCAGAAGAAATAAATTACTCCATAGATGAAGAATTATTGCTTGCGAAGAAAATGTGCAAAGGTAGTCCTAAAAAGCAGCTTTTACTCAAAAATTATCG
Organism: Mustela lutreola; assembly: GCF_030435805.1. Taxonomy (NCBI): domain Eukaryota; kingdom Metazoa; phylum Chordata; class Mammalia; order Carnivora; family Mustelidae; genus Mustela; species Mustela lutreola. The sequence goes on along the minus strand of NC_081298.1, from coordinate 61,663,314 downwards.
CAACAGCATTTGAATTCTTAATGCATATTAAACTGAGGACTCGTAACCATAAATCATCATTTTTAAATGGAGGAAATCTGGTTAAAACTTTTAGCAGAGATTTGTTTCACTTCTTCACCATGGTGTTAGCCTTGGCATTGAGAGCCCTCTGCCTGAGTTATGTCAAGAACAGTGCACCAGAGAGACCGTAACAAAGGCAAGTAACAAAAAAGAGGAGGCGACTTAGTTGTTGTTGTTTTAATGCCTGTTTCATCACGTGACATGATCCCAGGGAGATTCACTGCCATCCATCAAGGAAGCAAGATCTCCCTCTGCTATGAAAAACAGTACTGTTCTCGGAACACCCTAATGAATGAAAATCACCTGCCGAAATACATGTGATTTAACTGCAAAGACACAATGAGAACCATAAAAACCATTCTGGTGTATACGATGTACATAGCAAAGAAACTTGAATGGTTGCAATTCAGTCAAACTACTTTCCCAGTATACTCTGAATGCTTCTACAAAAAGAATAATACTGGCTTCATCTGTTGGGCTATGACAGCAGATTAGGTGCTCTGCTAAATATTTTGCACACGTGATCTCATACGATCCTCAACTACAGCTCACAAAGAGGTAGACAATTTTGCTCCCACCATTCTTCAGATCAGGAAACCGGGCAGACAGAAGTGAGGAAAACAAGTCCAAAGTCACCCAGGTGATTCCTGGAGTCAGAACAGGGCAGGGAATTCTAGACATCTCAGAATTCTCATTCAGTTCTCCCAGCAAGCTTGTGATGTGTCTCGGGCACATATCATCATTCCATTTCACAAAGAGAGAGGCCTCATTTCAGAGGGGTGAAGCAGCCTGCCCAAGCTCAGAACAAGAAAATGACCGAGCTGAATGTCACAGCTTCAGCCCTGTGCTTTGCCTGCATTGTCCCTGGGCTACTACCATGGTGGGGGCCTGGGAAATCACCCAGATCTGTGTCACCGCTTCCTCCCTTTGCTTCCCTGGAGCACATCCTTTCCACTTCACGTTCAATTAGCAAAAGATGTATGGACAATTTTTTTTTTAATTTATTTATTTATTTGACAGAGAGAGAGATCACAAGTAGGCAGAGAGAGAAGAGGAAGCAGGCTTGCCACTAAGCAGAGAGCCTGATGTTGGACTTGATCCCAGGACCCTGAGATCATGACCTGAGCTAAAGGCAGAGGCTTAACCCACTGAGCCACCCTGGCTCCCTGGACAAATGTTTTAAAAAGAGGTTAGCTAATATGGCTCAATAAATGTAAAGGCAGTTTCTGCAAAAAAAAATTTTTTCTTTTATCTATAATGGATATGTTTTTCCAGTAAAGAAGTCAGGCTATGGGTACTGGAAAACAACCACACACAAGGCACTAATGAGAAAGATCATTTCCAGTCATACATAAAATCATTGCTTAAAAAATATTGTTTTAAGGAAGGTAACCTTGACATTTTTGTATTTGAGATGGATGTTCATATCCCAGCACTTATTGGATTTTTTTTTTTTTTTCCCTCACTGGACTTTCGTGGGACACAGCATGTAGACGATAAATTGAATGCTGGGCCATTGAAGAATTTACATAGTAGCTTTTGTAACAGCTACAAGTCCACAATGAGAAAATTTTCCCAATATTACCACCTTAGAAAGTTTATAATTCATTTTTGTAATAAAACCATGCAAAATGTGCTTTCTTTGTGGTAGATGCACATTACCCGGGTTGAAACTTTGCTGCTAATATTAAACCCATTGTCTATTTGTGCAATTGCTTCCTTCAAACATACCAATCGCGATGGCATTCAAGGAGCTGCGGACACTCGTGTCTGAAGGAAACATAATCACCAGCTGCTATTTATCAAAGCCACCACTTTAAATTTGCTTGTCACCCTTTGCATGAAGTTCTGTCTCGAGGTATCCAAAAAATCAGTTTTAGAGCCACTGCATTGATCTGAATGGCATCTAACTCATCAAAATCATGTGAAAAGGCACCTGCAGCACCCATCATTCCCCAGGAGCTGGAAAATTAAGAGTTTTATATATTGGCGTGGGAAACCCAGGAGGCAATTCTACTTTTTCTCTAGTACTTCTTATTCAGTGTTTTGCAATGCAGACATTATATAACCCAAAATAAAATAAAATATAAAATAAAATAAAAGGGTCCCTGGGTGGTTCAGTGGATTGGGCCTCTGCTTCTGCCTTCAGCTCGGGTCATGGTCTTGGGGTCCTGGGATGGAGCCCTGCATCCAGCTCTCTGCTAGTGGGGAGTCTGCTTCACCCTTTCTCTCTGCCTGCCTCTCTGCTTACTTGTGATCTCTGTCAAATAAATAAATAAAATCTTAAAAAAATAAATAAAACAAATGTAAATAAAATAAAAGTGAAATAAAATAAAAAGTGTACTTGATAAAATTTTGCCACCATGTCATTCTTCGATCTAATGGTATGCCCAAATGATGATATCCCATGATCTATCTACAAACTATAGATTTCAGAAAAAACAACAAATTGTATCTTGCCACTTACACTTACTCCAAATTTATTTTTATAACAAAAAGTCACAAAAAGGAACTGAAAAAATCAGGAGGATCATAGTGGGACCCTCACACTATGGAGGAAACCACTGGGACAATTTTTAAAGGGTTTTAAAAAGGGCTTCCTACTATGGGGACAAGCAGAATTAACAGAAACGAGATGGGGAAGCACTCTGAAACTAGCCATGGCAAGACTGCTAATGTATATATGGAACTTCCACAAAATGATAATCCAGGTATGTAATACAGAGCAACCCTTCTTTTAAACAAATTATTGAATTAGCTGGAACAGTGTGGCATTTCCTGCCCCTGGCAACTAATTGCTTGTCTTCTATATGTTCCCTCATTACTCTGTTTCCATTCCCAGGATAGCAATTGTCAACTTGATAAGCTGTTTTAAAAGGAGCCATCTTGGTGGGTATTAAGGAGGGCACGTATTGCATGGAGCACTGGGTGTGGTGCATAAAAAATGAATCTCGGAACACTGAAAAAATAAAATAAAACTTAAAAAATAAATAAATGAAAGGAGCCATCTCCTCCATTTCTAGATTGTGTGTTTCTTGAAGAGAGGATCATCATTTCATGTCCAGAGCTAGAACTGAGTCACACATTGAACAGAGGACACGGTGATTTGATTATTAGTATGTCAATATGAACTCAAACATGTGAACATATGCATATGGTGTGTGTGTGTGTGTGTGTGTGTGTGTGTGTGTAAGAGCACAAAGAACAATGGCATTGCCTATTTAACTCCCAGGCTTCTCTGGGGGTGGGGAGTTGTGGTGCAACTGTTTTAAGTATAACAAAGTTGATGATAATAAAACTCTGATTATGTACTGAAACCTACAACCGAAACTTACCAGGTTGATATTGACACTTGCAGCCCTTTCTCTGCTTGCCTTGCATTTGGGTCTAGACACACCTGCAGCTCCCATTTCTTCCCAGCTCCAATTATCACCAGCCAGTTACTACAAAATAATTGCCAAAAGGTCTCTTAACCCTACCTTGGTTATTCATGTATCTTAGTTCCCTCCTGCTCCCTTCTCAATTACACTGCCCACACCTCATTACCTCCCCAGATCTTCTCTCAGTGAGATCCACTGAGAGCCACGGGTCTCCTCCTGTTTCCTCCTCTGAGCATCTCTCTGCTCCACTCCTAATCTCTTTCTCTGATTAAATTTCTCGGCAACTCAGGCTTTCCACTCCAACTAGTTCCTCTCTGGGTTTAGTTTTTCGTGCCCTCACTTACCCAGGACCTGCTGCTCTTATTTTCCCACATCCCCCATCCTAGGATCCATCCTTCATCGGTCATTTTGCCCGCTGTGTCCTATCGAAGTGTTCGACCTTATGGGTATGAAATTACAGTTCCCACACGCCTTTGCCTGCTCTTACTTCTCTGCAGGGCCTGTCGCCCTCACCTCTGTTAATGTTAACTGCATTATTCTCAGGGACTAAAACACCCTGCTTACAATGCTTGGCATATGATCACAGGGAGTTTTCCCTTATTTCCCTGAAGGTCCTGTCTTTCATTCTGGCTAGATTGGGTCCTTTTCCCCATCACTTCTCTGGGTGCTTACTGAAACTTCCCCCTCCTACCAGTGTCTTTTATCTGTTCCAGTTCTTCAAGGGATCCTTCCTCTCCACCCTGCACATATTTCATTGATATGCAGATCAGAGGTAGTAGATTAAAGTGCCATCTTCATTGGGTCTTAAATTGATCAAATCACTTTTGTCCCCAGGAATTTTTAAAAAGCACAATGCATAATTTATTTTGTTGTTTTGTTGGTGACAGGGAGACAGCTGCTGTAGCTGATGTTGAATCTGTGTGACAAAGTTTTAGTACTTTTTTTTCCCCTGAAAATTTTGAGACCTAAAAGAGCTGCAGGGGGAAAAAACAAAACAAAACTATATATATATATATATATATATACATATATATATATATATATATATATACATACATATATACATATATATGTATGTATATATATATATACACACACACACACATACATACAGGGAGGGAGAGAGAGAGAGAGAGAGATCTATATATATCTTTTGTTGGTGAAACTTTATATAATCCTAATTATAGGTTAATTTTTTTTTTTTAAAGATTTTATTTATTTATTTGTCAGAGAGAGAGCGAGTGAGAGCAAGCACAGGCAGACAGAGTGGCAGGCAGAGTCAGAGGGAGAAGCAGGCTCTCTGCGGAACAAGGAGCCCGATGTGGGACTCGATCCCATGACGCTGGGATCATGACCTGAGCTGAAGGCAGCTGCTTAACCAACTGAGCCACCCAGGCGTCCCAGATTATAGGTTAATTTTTAACCATCAGTACATACATACATAATATGGTATAGGTCCTTGGACCATATGAGGGTTAAGAGTGCTGACCCCCTACAAAGTCAAAAATCAGCATTTAAATTTTTGACTCTCCTAAAACTTAACTACTCATAGCCCTATTGTTGACCCAAGGACTTAATGGCTAGCATAAACAGCAAATTAACACATATTTTGCTTGTTATGTGTTTTGTTTACTGTATTCTAACAATAATGTAAGTTAGAAAAAGTAAATATTATTGAGAAAATCATGAGGAAGAAGGAAATACATTTACAGTACTGTCCTGCTTTTATCTGAAAAAATCTGAATATAAATGGACTGACACATTTCAAACCCCTGTTCTTCAAGGGTCAACCATAGATACATATGCTTATACACACACACACACACACACACACAAACGTGCACTCATACAGCTATACATATGAACACGCTAGTGTGAAGATATTTACAATATTAACTATGTATGATTTTGTATTAAAATCTGTAATTTAAAAGCTTTCCAATTTTGGGGGCTCTTTCAATACCATGGTTTGCTCCCACAGAGGCAACACCAGCGGTGTTGGGAGAGAACTCCTCCACACTCTCCAAGCTTTCTGTCTGGGTCTGATATCCCATCCTCTGTCTTGTTTATTTTGTTTGTGGTAAATTATCATCTTGGCAATGTGCCTTTGAAACAGACTTCAGTGATACGAATATGTGTCTGATCTGGCCAACGTGTATCATTCCTCCTCATGACGATTCCAAAGGGAATTTGGTGAAGGACATGGCTGAGGTAATGGGACAGTCTTAATTCCAAAACCAATACATATTCAATAGTCTTCACAGTTTTCATTTTCTCAAATTGTTTAAAAATTAGTGATGATTTTTTTTTAAAGCCCTACACTCACTCATGAAGTGATTTATACCAAGAACCCAAATAAAGCTCAGTTGAAATGGGATTCAGTGTAAGCTCATTTGATCTGAAGAGACTATAATTCTCATATAGGAAATCTTATCTTCAGTAATGGTGGAATTATCTTAGGAGTATACCTAATACAGCGATACGCACTTGATGGGTACTCCATAAAATTTCATTAAGGAGGATCATTTAGAGTGATCTTTTTAAAACTGGGGGTATAGAGAAATATTGCCACTATTAAGGATAACTGAACAAAATGTTTTCAAATGGCAGAAAAAGGATACTCCATTTGCTTACATTAAATAGCCAAATTGGCGACCACACCGTCACCTGCCTTTATAATTACCATGTGGAAACAAGTAATATTAACTACTCTACATTGACTTAACCAGAAGACTGTTTAGAAATACTGGATCAGCTTAGGTGAACACAATCTAAGTCTTTTTTTTTCTATTCAAAATTGGTATTTCAAACAATGTAATAATGTCTTTGTTTTATCCATTTATCAATGGATATGTGTGTGTATAACAAATTTGGGGCAAATTGCATACTAAAAATCTGTACATGCAGAATTCTGCCCCCAACTATGGAAATACTTTACTCAAAAGTAATCCAAGTTAAGGGAAAATAGTAGAATGGAGTATTGTAATACTGAGTATTACAGTATAATATCATTATAGCTCAATCTTTCAAAATATCTATTTATAGTTGACTCTGTATCTATACCTATTTTTCTGTATTTCTACACCTCAGCTCTACTTATATATGTTTTCATAGATAATCAGACAGCAGCCAAAGCACACTGAGATTTGAATTTGGAAGATTTTATAACACTTTAGCTTTCCAACTATAATTTGGGGAAAGAGAATTACAAAAGTTTAAATTCCAGGATATTTCAAGTTAGAAAAGAAAGTGATAGATGTTGGTCCTAAGTGTGTAGAGTGGAAAGAGAAACCTAACCCTGGATAAATATTTTAATGAAAGTGACTATAGAGTGATACACTCACATGCATATGTGCACACACACACACACATATAACACACACACTCAAGTTTTCTCCAAATGAAAGTCCCCAACCTGATGTCCTGTCAAAGAAGCAAAAAGCTACATAGATTTTTTTTCCCCCAAATTTTCTTTGGAATATAACTTACTGAAAGTCCTAGACAAATCCAGTGAAAATAAACATTTCTGCCTTATACTGTATAACTCAGGAGGCTGCTGGAAACAAGTCCATAGGACCGAACTTATAAAAAATAATTTGGAGGCCATTAAGTGAAAAGAAGCTGAGGTTCACTAATCAGGACTGCTTGTCTTCTTTCTAGTTCTTCAACATGGTTTCAATCACCATATTCCAATTCACAGATGAGAGAGAACACAAGAACAAAACCATCAAGGAAATCCTTCCAAATTCTGATTATTATCTATTAGTATTTAATATTATTATCTAATATTACCTAATGTTAGATAATAGTGCTTACTAGTGTCTGTGTAAGACACTATTTACAGGGTTTCTCTGGGAATCCATTTTATATTTCTTTTGCAAATAGTATCTACAGACAGACATAACATTTGGGATTGTGAACATAGGATATACTAGCAAATAAACATTTCATATAAATTTCAATGTACCATAAAATAAGAAATTAGCTAGTATTTAATTAATGATTTAAAATATCATTCCTTATGCATTTGAAAACTAACCATTTACAAGTCCTGTGGTGGTCATTTTTAGAATAGGGAGATTTTAGCTTCTAGCTTCCACATTTGAATTAGTGAAATTCATTTATTCATTTGAACAACAGGTATTGTAATCGACACTGGGGATATAGTAATGAATGGGATAGATAAGATACAGCTTCCATGGAGCATACAGTGTAAAAGAGAATATAATCAACAAACAAATAGCTACATAATTAAATATGTTATATAAATTTGTGATAAGGGCTGCACAGGAAAAGCACAATGCACATTGAGACGTATTAACAGGGACACCTGACTTATTTTGGGGATTGGGGAAAGCTTCCCTGAGGGTGTGACAATTAAGCTAACATGTGAATTGTTACTAAGAATCAATAGGGGAAAAAATGAAGAAACATTACCTCATTCTGTGCCTTGGAAGCTATGATTAGAATTTTTGGAATATTTCCATTGTTGATTGGAAAGTCTCTGAAGGGTTTTATACAAGAAGAAACATTACCAGATTTTTTTTAAATCATCATAAAAACTGTGCATATAATAAATAAAAATGTCTAGAATTGTACTATCCAATATGGTGGTCACTAACAACATGAGGTTGTTAAGTACATGAAATGAGACTGATATAAATTGAGATGAACTGTAATTATAACATATAGAAAATTTCAAGTAGTATGGGAAGAAAAAAGTATAAAATAGATGGGCATTAAGGAAGGCACGTGATCTGATGATCACTGGTTGTTACACACAGCTAATGAGTCATTGAACACTACATCAAAAACAATGTACTAGATGTTGGCTAATTAATTTAAATAGATCAATGGTTATAGTGGTTATATGTTAAAATAATATTTTGGGTATATTGGATAATATACTAATAAAATTAATTTCATCTCTTTACTTTTTTAATTTGACTATTAAAAATTTTAAAAAATTACATACATAGAGATTTCTTTTTTTTTTTTTTTAAGATTTATTCCATTTATTTTAGTGGGAGATGGACAGAGGGAGATGGAGAGAATCCTCAAGCAGACTCCCCACTGGGAGCAGAGACCCACCTGGGTCTCAATCCCAGGAACCTGAGATCATAACCTGAGCGGAAATCAAGAGTCAGATGCTTAACTGACTGAGCCACCAGCTGTCCCACAGACCATAAAAATTTCTACATTTAGAAATGATGGGACAGACTTTTTTTTTTTTTTTCCCTACTCCTTCCCACTAAGCATAATTTTAAATCTTGGAAATACTACAAGGAAAAATCAAGGAGCATTCTGAGTAAAGAGTAAAAGAAAAATATTAGAGACATTGGCAGTGAAAGTACATCACTGCTATAGCGTATCACAAAACTCATCCAATAGAGTAAACTAACTCAGGCCTGACATTTTCTGAATCCAAACCTACACACATAATGTGTCCAAGGGAGTTTCATTCCTTTCCATGGTTGAATGGGAGATCAGCTGACAAAACCAAGAGATCCCATCTGTACCCCCAGGCCATTAATTAGGAGTCCTTCTGGCAATAAAAGACCAAGAGAAAAGATTTCCTCATCCACTAAACCTGAGACTCTCTTCCATCATAAGAGACACTCTGTGGCCAGAAGGCAAGTGCAACAAGAAGCCCCACCTGGGATGCACTCATGGTCTGGATCGTCTCTTCCCCTACTTAGAAGCAGCAGGTAACTCACTTGAGGAATCTCTGCCATCATACGCAGCACTAGCAGCAACTGGTGACAGAGTCTGAACAGCAACCAATAAAGTGAGCAAACCAGAAGAGTACCATGAAGGCTCAAAAAATCAAATTGTCATTAAAACCACAACCTACAAAAGTAAGCCAAGGCCTGGAGGATAAATAAAACAGAATAAATCCTAAAATAAAAGATGGAAATTGGACACAGAGTTTCCTCACACAATAACCAGAATATTGAGCATACAACTGAAAATCACCCATCATATTGAGGGAAAGGAATATCACAATGTTTGATAGAAAAGGTAATCAACTGATGCCAACACTGAGATGAATCAGATGTTGGAATTATCTAAGAAGAATTGTACTTTTTGTTTTATTTTTGGAGATTTTGTTTATTAATTTTAGAGAGAGTGTGTATGCAAGTGAGCGGGGATGGCGCAGAAGGAGAGAGAGAGAGGGAATCTCAAGCAGACTCCCCACTGAGTGCAGAGCCCCATATGGGACTCAATCTAACGACCCTAACAACATGACTGAAATCAAGGGTCATACCTTGAACTGACTGAAATCAAGGGTCACACCTTCAAATGACTGAGCCACCCAGGCACACCATCAAGGACAAATTTTAGAACAACCACCATAAAAGTGTTTCAGGCATTTATTATAAAGTCTATTGAGTGAAATGAAAAGTGAGAAAACCTTAGCAATGAAATAAAAGAGGGTCACATAATGATGGAACTATTCTGTATCTTGACTGTGCATGGTGATGAAGCTGCACGTGACAAAATTGCATAGAACTAGATGCATGCAACATATACGCACACACACACATTTGTGTGTGCACGAGTATAAGGAAAACTGGGGAAATCTGAATAAAATTGGTGGCTGGTATAACGTATATACCTTTTTGTAATATGATACGATATAATGTATAATATAAATATCATGGTATCATACTATAGTTTTACAGGATATTATCACTGGGGGAAACTGAGTCAGGGTACATGGAACTACAAAACTATGGTATCTCAAAACGAAAATTTTAATTTAAGTATTACATATGTGATGAGCATTATATTTCTATCAATTGCTGCTGGTGTGCAGCAGTTAATGCACCAGTGGAATCAAATGTAGCCTGGGTGAGATGTGATGATGGACTGTACCAAGGAAGTGGTTCTCAGAAAAGACACATTGGAGGGTGACAGGGGTCAATGATAACAGAACTCTTTGAACAGTGCTTCTACCTTGCTCTGTATCAAATGAAAATATCCTTAAAATGAAAACCAAAGGGGCACTTGGTTGGTTCTATTGGTTAAGTGTCTGCCTTCATCTCACAACCTGATCTCAGAGTCCTGGGATAGAGCTCCCATTTGGCTCTCTGCTCTGTGGGGAGCCTACTTCTCTTTCTCCCTCTGACTGCTGCTCCCTCCTACTTGTGCTCACTCTCTCTTTCTCTCTCTGTTAACTAAATAATTAAAATCTCTAAAAAAAAAAAAAAAAAGAGAAAGAAAAAACATTAAAGGAAATTCTACCCTCATTTCCTGTCTGGCCCATAATAGGTGTTCAATGGCTCATTTTTCAGTGGAATGAATTAAAATTGAAATAGTCCAAAATTATAGAAAGAGCCTAAGAATGTAATCATTTGGATGAAACATTCAGATGTTAGTATAGAAATGTTCTTTGAATGTAGTTATTTGGGATAACTCTCAGCCACACATGCTGATTGTCAGGAGGCTTCTTGTCAGAAGCATCATGTCCCCATGTGGAGTAATAACATGTGTGTGTGGATGTGTCTCTCTGTGTGTGTGTGTGTATTTAAACTGACAACTAATAAACTGTAAGAGTTTATTAGTCAAAAATATCTTTTTGACAAAATTATTAGAACAATGTCATTTTTAAATGATGTGTGAATTGTAGAGAGGGGGAGGATTTTATGATAATATCTTCTATCCTGGAGATGCTCACCTTACTCATGGTTGGTCAGAAAGACCAGTGTGAGAGTCTCACTTCTGTAATGGTGGTGTGAGGAGGCTTGTGCACTCATTCTACCATGAAACAAATAATTTTTTTTTTAAGAATAGGATATCTGGAAATTATCCTAAGAACAAACAAGGGGGAAAAACATTTATTCAAGAAAATCTACTAAATCAGCACAAGTCTATGAATGATGACCCACTTCCCTCTCATCCTCTACTCTACCAGCTCAGCTTAATGGAGGTTCCACTCTAGGTATATGTGACCAAGGCTATGGGATTCCTTCTCCCTTTAGCCCCCAAGGTCACCTGGAGAGAGAGGTCACAACTATTTCTCAAATTCTCCCCTCCAAGTTACAGAGGCTAAATTCCTGGTGGGGTCAGGGCTCCCTTTCTCCACTTACCGCCCATAATAAGTCAGAGGATCTGCCTCAGGAATGGCAGGCTGAGAACACTGGAGTTCTGATAGCCTGATTCCACACCAGGAGAAGAGAGCCAAGATCTTTTAGAAAAAAGAATGTGAGGAAATTAAAAACAAAGGGCACTCTCCAAAACAATGGAAACATTCATGGCAATCAGTTAAGTGGAGACTCGTAGCTCTAAGAGTGATATAAGCTAAGCTATAAGCCATGACGTACCAGAGAGTACTAGGGAAAAATACACATACAAAGAGACCTTTGAGGACAAGAAAAACAAACAAAACAACACAACAACAACAACAACAACAACAACAAAACCATGAAGATTGGTCTAAAACACTGTCTTTATCTGAATTTACTTGGATTAGCTTGTGGAGCAATATATGCCCAAGGACACTGTTTGAAAGTAATAGGGCAATCAATCAGCATATGGAGCTCCGTATGGAACTATGGAGCATAATAGTTGGTATAATAACAATAAGGAAGAGAGTTTATAGAGATATTAGATAACGAGAAAGTCAAAGAAAACCCAGTTAAAACCATGGGAATCCCGGAGTGATTGTTGTGGGTACCAAAGAGGTTGTCCTTTAAAGAGTGAAATCAGAAATTTTATAACACAGGGGAAATAGACTTGACTAAAACAGTCTAGCCAAGTTACTAAATAAATAAAGACACTGGTAACAAAAAATAGGTTCTGAAAAAAAATAGGTTCTGGGGATGGCAGTGGGGTACATAGTATCCAGAATTACTGCAATATTACTGAAAAGTTTAAGTCTTCAACAAAATATTATGAGCATGAAAAGAAACAGGAAGCTGTATCTCAATACAGTAAAAGTAGCAAGTAACAGAAAGCAGCTCTAAGAGGGCCCAGATGTTTGATTTAACAGTGAAAAATCTCAAATCAGGCAACCAAATACATTCAAAGAAGTAAGGGAATCCAAGTTCCAAGTATTAAAGACAGCTGTGATGACAATGTCTCATCAAACAGAACAGAAAATCCTAGAGCAACCATTTAGAAAATAACTTTTAAAACATTGTAATAAAATAGTCATTAAAGGATTAACATGTTACCCTATTGATAGATGAATGGTTAAAGAAGATGTGAGATATATAGATGCAGATATGGATGCAGATGTAGATGTAGATACTGATATCTATATCTGTATCTATATAGATATAGATCTATATCTGTATCTATATCTATATCTTTATCTATCTATACATGTATAATGGAATGTTTAGGTCTTGTGCCCTAATTGTTGAGTTTTAAGAGTTTTCTGTATGTTTTGGGAAATAGTTCTTTATCAGATATGACTTGCAAATATTTTATCCTGATTTGGCTTTTCTTTATTCACTTCTGTTTTTCACAGAGTAGACTTTTAAATTTTGATTAGGTCCAGCTCATCAATTGTTACTTTCATGGATCATGTCTTTGGTGTTTTATCTAAAAAGTCATCATGATAACCAAGATGACTTAGGTTTTATCTTATGTCATGCATCAGGAAGTTTTAGTTTTATTTTACATATAGGGGCCTCTGATCTGTTTCAGGTTAATTTTCCTAAAAGGTGTAAGATCAGTATCTAACTTCATTTCTTTGTTGTTTTTGTTGCTGTGGATGTTCACTTGTTCCAGCACCATTTACTGAAGAGACTTTCTTTGCTTCGTTGCATTGTTTTTGCTGTCAGTTGACCAATATGTATGTGTATTCATTTCTAGTTTCCATATTCTGTTACTTCAGTCTATTTCTCTGTATTTCACCAACACCACTTTGTCTTGATTACTGTAACTATGTAGTTAAGTCTTGAAGTCAGATTGTGTGGGTTCCCTGACATCAATAATAAGTTGGCTATGCTGGGTATTTGCCTTTTAATATAAGCATTATAATGGATTTGTAAGTATCCACAATGTAATTTATTGGATTTTGATTGGAACTGTATTAAATTTATAGACCAAGCTGTGAAGAATTGACATTTTGACAAGTCTTCCTGTTCATACACATGGACTATCTATTTCTGAAGTTCTCCTTTGAAAGTTTTGTAAGATTTTAAAATGACCTAAAAAAAAAAGTTGTTAGACTTATAGTAAATATTTCATTTTGGACCATGTTAATGTAAATGGAATTGTGTTTTTAATTTAAATTCCATTTGTTCATTGTTGTAATAAATTATTATATATTGACCTTGTATCCTGTAATATTGCAAAATTGCTATAATTGATTATTAGTTCTAGGAGGGTTTTTAATTTTTATTTTTTTTTCTTTTTCTGGTCAATTCTTACAAATTTTTTTTGTAGACCATGACACCACCTATGAATAAAGATAGTTTTACTTCTTCCTTTCCAATCTATATACCTTTTATTTCCTTTACCTGTCTTAGTGTATTAGGTAGGATTTCTAGTATGATGTTGATCAGCAGTGGTGAGAAGGGACATTCCTGCCTGGTTTGTGATCTTAGTGGGAAAATTTCTAGTATCTTATCATTAAGTGGAATGCTTGCTGAAGATATTTTGTAGATATTGTTTACAAAGTTTGAGAAGTTCCTTGTACTTCTAGTTAGCTGATAAAAACTCATGAATGAGTGTTTGATTTTGTTAAATTTTTTTTGCATTTATTGATATAATCATATGATTTTTAAATCTTTAGTCTGTTGATGTGATGGATTACATTAATTGATTTTCAAAGGTTGAACCAGGCTTGCATATCTGAAATAAAACCCAGTTGGTTATGGTGTATCATTCTTTTTATATATTGTTGGATTTGAATTGCAAGTATTTTACTGAAGATTTTTGCAACTGTGTTCATGAGAGTTATTGGTCTCTAGTTTTCTTTTCCTATAATGTCTTTGATTTGAGCATTAGGTTGACTCCGACCTCATAGAATGAGATGGAAAGTATTCTCTTTGGGCCTTAAGAAGATATTATAAAGAATTAGTATAATTTTTTTTTCTAAGTTTTTTGTAGAATTCATCAGTGAATACCTCTGGGAATGATACTTCCTATTTTGGAAGGTTATTAATTATTGATTCAATTTATTTAATAAATATAAGCTATTCAGATTACCTATTTCTTCTATGAGGTTTTAGCATATTGTGTTTTTCAAGGAATTGTTTCATATCAGCTATGAAATTTGTGGAAATAGACTTGTTCATAGTATTCTCTAATTAGCTTTTTTATGTTCATGAGATCTCTGATGACCATGATATTTCTAATGCTAGTGATTTGTGTCTTCTCTCTGTTATTAGTTAACTTGAATAGGAGTGTATTGATTTTATTGATCTTTTTCAAAAACAAGTTTTTTGTTCTGTTGATGTTCTCTATCACCATTTCTTGTTTTCAATTTGATTAATTTCTATTCTAATTTGTATTATTTATTTTATTTTGAGTAATTTGTACTTAATTTGGTCTTTTTTTTTCAGTTTTCTTAATTGGAGGTCTAATTGACTGATTTTAGGTCTTTTTTTTTCCTTTTTGAATATATTCATTTCCTATAAGTACTGATTTCACTGTTTCCCACCAATTTTGATAATTTTTAATTTCAACATAAGGCTTTTCAGAATAATAAAAAAAAATCAAGATCCAATTATATGCTGCCTACAAAGGGATAAACTAGATTCAAAGATATAAATAAATCAAACCAAATGGTGGAAAATATAATATCAATTGATGTAGTTTATGATGGCTAATTTGTAAAAGATTATTGCAACCTGGATAATTTAATACAACATGTATTTATTTTCTCATGTTTATGGAAGTCAGATGTCTGAAATAAGTTTCAATGAGTCAAAATCAAAACATTAGAGAGACTTCAACCCCAAAGGAGACAATATAATAGAATCTAATATTTGTCTCTTCCAGCTTCTAGTGGCTGCTGACATTACTTTGATTTTTGGCTACATAACTCTGATTTCTGCTTCTTTGGCCATAATGTCTCTTCCTCTTCTCTGTATGTAAGATCTTCCTCTGTCTCTCTCTTAATAAGAGCACTTTTGACTGGATTTAGAGTCTTGCCTGTATAATACAAGATAATCTCCTCATGTCAAATTTTGTAACTTAATCATATCTGCAAAGACCATTTTTCTACTCAAGTAACATTTACATATTTTAGGAATTAAGTACTTATATTTTTAGGTGGTTAGTAAGTCTACTATATAATGCACATAGAAAGCTATGCTAAGGAGGTTTATTTTATAATGGTAAGAGGGTCAATATTGCAGAAGATATAATAATTATAAATATATATGTACCCTAAAACATAACCCTAAATTGCATGAAGCAGAATATAGCAGACTTGAAGGAAGAATTAGACAATTAACAATAAAATTGGGAAACTTTAATGTTCCACTTTCAGTAACCGATACAGCAACTAGAAAGAAGGTGAAAAATAAAATAGAAAACTTGATCAGCACTATACTCCAACTAACCCAAACAGACATCTATAGAACATTCTACCCAAGCATAGTAGAATGTAATTCTCAAGTAAACATGGAACATTCACTAAGACAGACCATATCTTAGACCATAAAACAAAATTAATAAATTTAAAAAGATCTGAACACAGTATATTCTCCAACCATGATGGAGTGAAATAGAAATGCATAATAGAAAGAAATTTGGTGAATTAATAAATATGCAAAAATTAAACAACATACTCCTAAATGAAATAAGGATGCAGACAGAAATGAGAAGATTAGAAAGCTTTTTGAGATGAGTTAAAATAAAAACATGGCATGCCAATACTTAAGCTCAACTAAAGAAATTCTTTCAGGGAAATTTATAGCTATAAATACTAATATTAGGAAAAAAGAAAGATCTCTTATCAATAATCTATCTCTCCTCCTAAATAGTTTGAAAAAAGAAAACTAAATGTAATACAAGCAGAAGCAAGTAAATAAAAAAGATTAGAAAGAAATTAATGAAATAAAGAATAGTAAGCAATAAAGATAATCAATAAAACCAAAAGTTTGTTTCTTGAAAAGATAACAAAACTGGAAAGCTATTAGCAGGAATTTCCAAGAAGAAAAGAGAGAAGCATAAATACACTTATATCAGAAATAAAAGAGGAACTATTACTAATAGTATAGAGTTAAAAAAAGATTGGGCAAGGGCATGGTGGCTCAGTCAGTTAAGCATGGACTCTTTTTTTTTTTTTTAATTTTATTTTTATTTTTATTATTTTTTTTTAAAGATTTTTATTTATTTATTTGACAGACAGAGATCACAAGTAGGCAGAGAGGCAGGCAGAGAGAGGGGAGGGGGAGAAGCAGGCTCCCTGCTGAGCAGAGAGCCTGATGTGGGGCTCGATCCCAGGACCCTGGGATCATGACCTGAGCTGAAGGCAGAGGCTTTAACCCACTGAGCCACCCAGGCGCCCCAAGCATGGACTCTTGATTTTGGCTCAGGTCATGACCTCAGGGTCATGATATCAAGCCCCAAGTCAGGCTCCACACTGTGTGCTTAAGATTCCCTCTCTCTCTCCCTCCCTCTGTCCCTTACCCACTCTTCAGATAAATAAATAAATAAACAAACAAATAAATAAACATAAATACAATCTAAAAAAAAGATTAGAGTGGAATAATATGAACAGCTATGTCTCTATAAATTTGATATTAAAGAGAAAATATAAGATAAATCCTAAAAAAAACACTACTGAAATTAACTGAAGAAAAATAGAAAATCTGAATCATATTATAACAAGTATAAAGAAAAATTAAGAGTACATTAATGAACTCTTTTAAACTCTTTTAAAGAGTACATAAACAAACTCTTTTAAAGAGTACATTAACAAACTCTTTTCTTTAAAAAAGAAAGGAATATTTTCCAACTCATTCTATAAGGCCATAATTGACTGATACCAAAGTCAAACAAAGATACCGCATATAAAGTAAATTACAGACCTCTTATAAATATAGGAAAAAATCTCAAAATTTCTTATAAATAAAGATGTAACAGTCCTCAATAGATACTAGCAAAAAGAATCCAGCAACATATACAGAGGATCATATACCATATCGAATATATAGTATTTAGTATATAGTATTTAGTATTTATAATATATACACATATATATATTATATATACATATAATTTAAACAAGGATTAGAAGATTGGTTTAACAGCCTAAAATCAATGTTTTGAGAATCAATCATGTTAGGTAAAGGAATAAGGAATCTTGGGTCCTAAACTTGGGAGAATACTAGTTCTGTTGGAAATTTCACCCTTTTTTTTCTTCATTGTAATCACTTCTGTACCATAGCCTGTAGAATAGGCTTGACACATGCTTTGCACTAACGGAATTATTGAATGAATGACAAAAACTGTGCTAAATGTAGTATTCATTTAATCCTCTAAACAGTCATATCAGGTAAATATTATTAAACTCGTGTTACAAAAAACCAAAATACTAATTTTTCACAGTCTATGCCTGTGAGATAATAAAGGCAAATCCAAAAATGTGGAGGCAGTGCAATTACTATTTTGCCAGACTGCAAAATCTACAGTAATTAAAAATAACAACTTTCATGGGATGCCTGGGTGGATCCGTCAGTTAAGTGTCTGCTTTTAGCTCAGGTCATGATCCCAGGGGCCTGGGATCAAGGCCCACATTGGGCTCCCTTCTCAGCAAGAAGCCTGCTTCTCCCTCTGCCTTCCACTCTCTCGGCTTGTACTTTCTCAATCTGACAAATAAATAAATAAAATCTTAAAAAAAATAACAACTTTCAAACAAAGGTTGAAGATCCCCAATTTTTCGTTTTTTATACACATAATAGACATGATAGAAATCACTTTACTCTTCCAACATCCACAGCACTTTTTTTTAATTTTTATTTTTTATAAACATATATTTTTATCCCCAGGGGTACAGGTCTGTGAATCACCAGGTTTACACACTTCACAGCACTCACCAAAGCACATACCCTCCCCAATGTCCATAATACCACCCCCTTCTCCCAAACCCCCTCCCCCCAGCAACCCTCAGTTTGTTTTGTGAGATTAAGAGTCACTTATGGTTTGTCTCTCTCCCAATCCCATCTTCTTTCATTTATTCTTCTCATACCCACTTAAGCCCCCATGTTGCATCACCACTTCCTCATATCAGGGAGATCATATGATAGTTGTCTTTCTCCGCTTGACTTATTTCGCTAAGCATGATACGCTCTAGTTCCATCCATGTGGTCGCAAATGGCAAGATTTCATTTCTTTGGATGGCTGCATAGTATTCTATTGTGTATATATACCACATTTTCTTGATCCATTCATCTGTTGATGAACATCTAGGTTCCTTCCATAGTTTGGCTATTGTGGACATTGCTGCTATAAACATTCGAGTACACGTGCCCCTTTGGATCACTACGTTTGTATCTTTAGGGTAAATACCCAATAGTGCAATTGCTGGGTCATAGGGCAGTTCTATTTTCAACATTTTGAGGAACCTCCATGCTGTTATCCAGAGAGGTTGCACCAGCTTGCCTTCCCACCAACAGTGTAGGAGGGTTCCCCTTTCTCCGCATCCTCGCCAGCATCTGTCATTTCCTGACTTGTTGATTTTAGCCATTCTGACTGGTGTGAGGTGATATCGCATTGTGGTTTTGATTTGTATTTCCCTAATGCCGAGTGATATGGAGCACTTTTTCATGTGTCTGTTGGCCATCTGGATGTCTTCTTTGCAGAAATGTCTGTTCATGTCCTCTGCCCATTTCTTGATTGGATTATTTGTTCTTTGGGTGTTGAGTTTGCTAAGTTCTTTATAGATTCTGGACACTAGTCCTTTATCTGATATGTCGTTTGCAAATATCTTCTCCCATTCTGTCAGTTGTCTTTTGATTTTGTTAACTGTTTCCTTTGCTGTGCAAAAGCTTTTGATCTTGATGAAATCCCAATAGTTCATTTTTGCCCTTGCTTCCCTTGCCTTTTGTGTTGTTCCTAGGAAGATGTTGCTGCGGCTGAGGTCGAAGAGGTTGCTGCCTGTGTTCTCCTCAAGGATTTTGATGGATTCCTTTCGCACATTGAGGTCCTTCATCCATTTTGAGTCTATTTTCGTGTGTGGTGTAAGGAAATGGTCCAGTTTCATTTTTCTGCATGTGGCTGTCCAATTTTCCCAGCACCATTTATTGAAGAGGCTGTCTTTTTTCCATTGGACATTCTTTCCTGCTTTGTCGAAGATTAGTTGACCATAGAGTTGAGGGTCTATTTCTGGGCTCTCTATTCTGTTCCATTGATCTATGGGTCTGTTTTTGTGCCAGTACCATGCTGTCTTGATGATGACAGCTTTGTAATAGAGCTTGAAGTTCGGGCTTGTGATGCCACCAACGTTGGCTTTCTTTTTCAATATCCCTTTAGCTATTCGAGGTCTTTTCTGGTTCCATATAAATTTTAGAATTATTTGTTCCATTTCTTTGAAAAAGATGGATGGTACTTTGATAGGAATTGCATTAAATGTGTAGATTGCTTTAGGTAGCATAGACATTTTCACAATACTTATTCTTCCAATCCAGGAGCATGGAACATTTTTCCATTTCTTTGTGTCTTCCTCAATTTCTTTCATGAGTACTTTATAGTTTTCTGAGTATAGATTCTGTGTCTCTTTGGTTAGGTTTATTCCTAGGTATCTTATGGTTTGGGGTGCAATTGTAAATGGGATTGACTCCTTAATTTCCCTTTCTTCTGTCTTGCTGTTGGTGTAGAGAAATGCAACTGATTTCTCATCCACAGCACATTTGTCTTCTTCCTGGAATCTACTAAGTGTTATCTTTTTTTTTCCAGATATTGGGTTAGAAATCTAATTTCAAATTTCTTCTAGAAAAACAATAATTCTATATATTCAATTTGGAAAAGAAAAAATAAATATAAATATTTTTCTGAGAGCTTGCTATACATAAATTGTTTTACAAAAATTCTGGAAATAAATGGTATATGAGACATATTCCAGAACATCAGGGAACTCATAGTCTAGAGGGAATGTCAAAAGGAAGCCAGAGTCAGGAAACACCTAAAATCATAACAATAAAATAATCTACAGAATTTGTGTAGCCTCATACTGAGACCAGCTTCTCATTGTACCAATTTCCTGGCAAGTGATCCAAGTGAAAAACACAATTTCCCTATTTTTATTTTTTTTTTTTAAGATTTTATTTATTTGACAGAGAGAGATCACAAGTAGGCAGAGGCAGGCAGAGAGAGAGGGGGAAGCAGGCTCCCTGCTGAGCAGAGGGCCTGATGTGGGGCTCCATCCCAGGACCCTGGGACCATGACCTGAGCTGAAGGCAGAGGCTTTAACCCACTGAGCCACACAGGCGCCCCTCTCTATTTTTCTTTTTTTCCCTAAAATGAGTAGGATTTATGATAGTGTAGCCTCTTGAGGTTGAACAGTTTCTTTACCTTACTGTTAAAGAGAAACATTCTTTCATCTCTGATATTGATTTTAGTTAAGCTATTTAGAATGAGAATATCTTTTTTTTTCTTTTTTTTTTTCTCTCCTTTTATTTCTCTTTGATGGCTTTCTCATTAGTAAAGTTCTCACCTGGTCCTCAAGTGATAATACATTTAACTAATTTATGAGGGTAATACTCACCTGGTATTGTATGCCAAAAGGTAACACACTGTGTGAAAATTAAGAAAAACAACAGAATGCATTAAAGATAGCAAATCTTTATAAATATGTTTAAAACTTTTTATTTTTATTTTTATGTTTTTTTAATTTTTAAAATTATGTATCTTAAGCTATGTGATTTTAAGAACGGAAAACTGGAAGAACATTTCATGTCACACAATTCTTAATGCACATGTGAGGCATTTTCTTACTTTCCTATATGTCAGATTGCACATAACTGCCATAAACTATTCTATACATCTATCCATTTATTATGTCAGGTTAACAAAACTCATATTTATTTCATGTTATTTAATACTACAAAATAAAATATATCAAAGCACATTTCCCCCCAAAGACTTCTGTAATTCAATGATAAAAGTAATGTTGTAATAATACTCATTAAACACATGTGGTTTATTGACATCTATTGATGAAGAAAATGAAGGGCAGTCATCCCTAAAGGGCAAATATATCTTAATGATTGTCATAGTGGGATTAATGGTGTGTCTTTTTTTTTTTTTTTTTTAAAGATTTATTTATTTATTTATTTGACAGAGAGAAATCACAAGTAGATGGAGAGGCAGGCAGAGAGAGAGAGAGGGATGCGGGACTCGATCCCAGGACCCTGAGATCATGACCAGAGCCGAAGGCAGCGGCTTAACCCACTGAGCCACCCAGGCGCCCCTAATGGTGTGTCTTTAATGATAACATTTTCTGTTCCAAAATAAAGGCAAGTCACAAAATGACGCTCAGTAAAAGCATTAGAAAATGAAGATATAGTATACCTAACGCATGTAGTGTATTTCTTGTCCTACTTGTTTAATTACTATCCCACAAATGTTCATATAGATCTATTTTTGAAATTATATTTAAAATTAAGTCATCTCTTATTGATGTTGGACAAATAAGTTACTTCCTATTTCCATAAAATGAATAAAATTTCACTGAAGATTAGCTTTAGACATCTTGGAATATATATATATTTTTTAAACTGGGCAAATTTTTATTTATTTATTTGACAGAGAGAGAGATCACAAGTAGACAGAGAGGCAGGCAGAGAGAAGGCAAAGCAGGCCCCCTGCCTAGCAGAGAGCCCGATGCGGGGCTCGATCCCAGGACCCTGAGACCACGACCTGAGCCGAAGGCAGAGGCTTAACCCACTGAGCCACCCATGTGCCCCTTGGAATATTTTTCAAAGGGATCATTTTTCTTCTCTTCTTTATGGATTTGATAGTGCTAAGTATTTGCTTGCATTCTGAGATTTTTCAAAGGAGATGAAACAGAAATAAGATCATGACACCCGAGATTAGGAGATATAGCCATGTGCTTTTAGTAGTTGGAATAGAAATAGCACTGAAGGTGGATTGGAGGAAATTTCAGTGTGAGACTGAGGATGCCAAACTTTTCCCACAATTTTTGTTCTCTCTTCCCATAGGTGTAGTCACCATGTTTATTACAAACCTCAGTGTAATGCTGTGTCAGCTAGAATAGTCTACAACAACATATATACTAGGTGTCATTATCATTTCATTCCATTTTCAGTTACTAGATATCTGTAAACAGAATTTAGGAAGAGATATGAACAAAGAGCACATCTTATGCATAAAATAATGGTCCATCTTTTCCTTCTGTTCTAGTAACAACAACCACTTGCAATGTCTATATTCCCAACTCTGTGAGATGATTCACATTCACTGTATCACGTAAATACTCCATGTATCGAAGTAGTCACTAAGTCCATTGGATTTATGAAGAAAACTCTTTTCCATAGAGTTTAAGTTATACAAAGTAACACAGCTAGTAATGGCATGGATTCAGGTACAAACCTGGCACATCTTTACTCTGAAATCTGGGCTTTTTAAACATTCTTTCTCTCCTATGTGAGATTCACATTTTGTGTTTATGTAGATATGGGGGTATAAATAAGCTCATAAAATAGGTGGCAAATGTATAACATGGAGCATAATATTAACCTGACTGTTTTAATTCCTTCTTTCGTAGGCAGATGTACACCAGCTCAGAGGGTGTTGTCAAGATAAAATGAGTTAGCATGTGTTCTGCTCTTAGAATAGTCTGTGACATAGAAGAAGCATTCTGTAAATGTTAGCAACCTTCTTGCTATGGCTACCCTTTCCCACACATGTACCCGTAATACACAGCACACAGCAGTCTAGACTTCAGGCTTTAGAATTAGCCCCCTTCACTTTAAAGTCTTTACTTTGGACTCCATAAGTTTTCACTTAAATTCCAGGTAGTTAACATACAGTATAATATTAGTTTCAGGTGTAGAATATAGTGATTCAACCCTTCCATACATCATCCAGTGTTCATCACAAGTATACTTCTTAATTCCCATCACCTACTCTACCCATCCCCACACTGCCTCCCCTTTGGTAACCATGTCTGTGGTCTATAGTTAAGAGCCTGTGTCTTGGTTGCCTATCTCCACACACACACCCCTTGCTTGTTTGTTTTGCTTCTTAAATTCCACATATGAATGAAATCATAGGGTATTTGTCTTTCTCTGACTTCTTTCTCTTAGCATAATACACTCTAGCATCATCCACATTGCTGCAAATGGTAAGCATCTATTCTTTTTATGGCTGAGTAATATCCCATTGTATATATGTGTAGATATACCACATCTTCTTTATCCATTCAGCATTTGATGGGCGCTTGGGCTGCTTTCAGAATTTGGCTATTGTAAATAATGCTTCTATAAACATCAGGGTGCATGTATTCCTTTGATTCAGTATTTTTTTATTCTTTGGATAAATACTTAGTAACATGATTGCTGATTCTTGGGGTAGTTTTATTTTTAATTTTTTGAGGAACCTTCATACTGTTTTCTGGAGTGACAGCACCAGGTTGCAATCCTACCAACAGTACAAGAGGGTTCCTCTTTCTCTACAACCTTGCCACTACCTGTTGTTTCTTATGTTGTTAATTTTAGCCATTTTGAAGTTGCAACATGATATTTCATTGTAGTTTTGATCTACATCTCCCTGATGAGGGGTGATGTTGAGCATTTTTTCATCTGTCCATTGGTCATCTGTATGTCTTCTTTGGAAAAATGCCTATTCATGTCTTCTACCCATTTTTAATTGGATTATTCATATTTTGGGTGTTGAGTTGTGTAAGTTCTCTATATATTTTCAATACTAACCCTTTATCAGATATGTCATTCTGATATGTATCTTCTCCCATTCAGTAGGTTGTCATTTAGTTTTGCTGTTTGTTTCCTTTGCCGTGCAGAAGCTTTTTATTCTTATGTAGTCTCAACTGCATATTTTTGCTTTTGTTTCCTTTGACTAAGGAGACGTATCTAGAAAGAAGTTACTATAGTTGATAGCAAAGAGGTTACTGTCTGTGTTCTCCTGGATGATTTTTATGGTTTCTTGTCTTTAGGTCTTTAATCCACTTTGAATTTCTGTGTGACTTCCAAAAGTGGGGGGAACTTAACCTCTTTCTGACTCAATTTAGCCCTCTATAAGACAGTTAAATTATTAGTATGTACTTCTTAGGTGTTAAGTATATTAAATGAGAATATTCAGACAAACTGTTTGAAATAGTATTTGACATTTAAGAAACACTCACAACTCCTAGTCCTTATTCACTCAGCCTATTAAACTATTTTTTTCTGTATGTATTTTCTGAGTTAATGATCCAGAGAAAGGGGGTGACTGGGCAGCTCAGATGGTTAAGCATCTGCCTTGGACTCAGGTCATGATCTACAGGTCCTGGGATTAATCCCAATGTTGAGCTCCCTGTTCACTGGACAGTCTGTTTCTACCTCTGGTTCTCTGCTCCACTCATGCATGGGCTTTCTTTCTCTCTCTAAAATGAATAAATAAAATATTAAAAAGGGATACAGAGAAAGGTAAAATTGCTGTTATACAGCAAAACAGAAGTCATTGTTTTTTCCTGAAAATATAACTCAACACTCATATCACCTCTTCCCTGGCTTTCCTCAGATCAGCCTAAAACTGGGGTCAACTTGGGTCCCTCTTCTCTGGTCTATTTCTGAACTTGTCTGTGTTTGACAAGCTCTTTAATGGAAGACTAATGACCTAAGTGTATTTGTTCCCCAATGCCAGCAGTTAGTTAGGTTTGATCCTATTCTCATTTACTTTGGTAGTTTTTATTACATCATCTCCACCAACCAATCAGAGACCAAGGCATTTGTAAGTGGTTTTGAGGAACTCAGTTGTACACTGCAAGTACATTTCATATCAAAGATATAAAATGCTTTAAGTGGGAAAGATAAGGAGTCAAAGGCATGGGAGACAAAGAGACTAAATTATATAAACTGTTACTTCTTTAGAGGATACAATCAAATTTATTGTACTGTGCATATAGTGAGAAGGTAACTCATATCTATTCTTGAGTCAAGGAAAAGTAAAGAACTTGTCACCAAATTTAAAAAGGAAACGCCTTGGGTCACCTGGATGGCTCAGTCATTAAGCGTCTGCCTTTGGCTCAGGTCATGATCAGGGTCCTGGGATCAAGCCCCACATCAGGCCCCCTGCTCAGTGGAGAGCCTGCTTTTCCCTCCCCTTCTGCTGTTCCCCCTGCTTCTGCTTTCTCCATTGCTTGTTCTATCAAATGAATAAATAAAATATTTCTTAAAAATAAAAAAAAGAAACATGTTTATTTGCAAATCATTGTTTTGTGAAATTACTTTTGCAAGTAGATGGTCATCTGCTGTATTTTCCATCTCACCCTCTTTTCCATGGTTAGTTGGAAGTAACTGAAGTTTGTGGCAAACTTAGGTGTGTTCACTATTAGAAAGCCATCTCTGAAAGGTATTTGAAAAATTATTCTTTGTTTTTGTGTCTGTTAAATTACAGTTTTCACTGAACATTACCTAATGGTAATCCTCTACACTCTATAAACTTGTAACAATTCTTCATGAGCTAACACCTCATTAAACCAGTATCTTGATTCAGAATAGTGCATAATTCAAAACAACTGCTACTCCCTAGCCAAATAAAAATTCTAATATTATCAAACAAAATATCAGGAAATCCAAACTGGCTAATTAAAGCAATTTTTTTTCGTTCTTTGCATTTTGATTTTAATGAGGTTTTACAAAACTGATCTTGCATATTTCTACCACAGAGATCTAAATCCCTCCATATAAATCTCTTTAAGACATATATTAATAATCTGGAGAATGCTGTAGAAAATTGTTTCAGCAGTATAATTGTCTTGTGTTCTCATATACACACACATATATGTATATCTGTATGATATGTGTATCTGTATATCTGTATAAATGATAAATATTCTTAAAGTTACAAACCAAATTCATCAAAACAGTAGATATTTTCATGGCACTATTTGTCCAAGAATCCCATGTTTAACCTGTATAATATCTATAATTTTGCATATAATAAGTTTCAAATAAATATTTGATGAATATGTTAATGAATCAGGAAATGACAATTTATTGTACTTTTACCATATGCAAAGTGCCAGATTCTCTTAAAAAGTCTGCATAGTAGATGCCCTATGATACAGATGAATCTTAATCATAAGAAAATGTCAAAAAACATAAGTAAGACAAATAAAGCAGATCATGACAAATGCCATAAGAAAAACCTGACAGAATGCAAGATTAGAAGGAGAGAAAATAAGTGTGTCTCAAGGAATTTTGAAAGACCATTAGTAAATTTGGGAAATTTTGGGGAGGGTGAAAGATAAGATATAAAGCCCAGTATCTGCACTTATTAAACATAGATAGGAGAGAAAAATCAGGTAGCTTAAAATATGGAATTCTGCAAAGGATTTACATGATGAGGAAGTAGTTTTTCTCTTGACAAGCTATGACTGGGAATTTTCTGGATTTTCTAGTTTTACATAAATATGTAGAAATGAACTCATACATGCTTTTATTCAACTACAGTTTTTCCGTTCTTCCTTTCCTTTCTTTTCTTTTTTTCTTTTTTCTTTTCATTATTACTGTTTGCCTTCTCTCTCTCTTATGCATATCTGTTCAATTCTCACTAGCCTATCAGCAAATCACCCAGGCAGCCCGTGGGAAATTGTGTTCATATGGTTATAGAATGCAACATCTGTAAATACGTATACACATTTTAAAAATTAAGTCATATGGGGGCGCCTGGTCCCAGGCTCCTGGGATCGAGACTCGCATTGAGCTCTCTGCTCAGTGGGGAGCCTGCTTCCTCCTCTCTCTGCCTGCCTCTCTGCCTACTTGTGATCTCTGTCTGTTAAATAAATAAAATATTAAAAATAAAATTAAGTCATATGATACATAATTCTCTGCACTTTATTTTTTACACTCAATATTGCTTTTCACACTCAAATAATAATTTATGCCAAATTATTTCTTTTGAATTCTGAACATCATTTCATGCTATGGCTATACTATAAACACATTGTACAATAGATGACCATGTCCATTGAACTTTTTTGACCACAAGGAATTTTCTTTCTGTAGTATATAGACTCCTGACACTGAGTTTTGCTTTCCAAAAATACTGTAGCACTTTCTGTTTCCACGAGCAGTGTGTCGCTTCCCACACAGCCCTACCGACTTCAAGTGTTTGACTTTGTGTGTGTGTGTCTCTGTCCTTGTTAATTTTTCGATCTTGGGTTTTTTCTGTGTGTGTGTGTTTGTTTTGTTTTGTTTCCCTGGTCTCTGCTGAGGAATAAAATTATGTCTTCTTTCATTACTTTGAAGTCCTATGCTTACTGGTATGAGTTTGTTCTTCTGTGTGTACAAGCATATCCTTTACCCATTTTTCTATTGGATACATATTCTTTTTATTTCAAAAGCTTTTTGAGTATTATAGATTTTAGCTTTTTATCCCTTTCTGTTATCTTTTAAATCCTATTATTTATCTTTTCTATTGAATTTTGATAGGGAAATACCTTGTAGAGGCAGCCTTAGGTTTTCAGCTTCAATTAGAAAGTTCTTCTCACTATCCACATGTAGATTAGGCAAGTATTCTCTTAGAATTTTTCACAAGGGTTTTTACCTTCTAGTTTTCTCATACATGAGGAATTAATTAATGGAGAATTTATTTTTACATGGTATAACACATGAATACAATTTTATCTACTTCCGGACAGATGCTCAGATGTGTCAGCTTCATTTATCACATAGTTTTGTTCAAAATTTAGTTCTTTTTTTTTTTTACCCTTTTCTTAGAAAAAAATTTAATGGCCCAGGAGTTTTGAGGATGGGTCTGGGGATAAGACTAACTGAGTTATAATGCTTTCTCTTTCTCTGTAACTTGGTAGCATGTGATAAGTTGCTTATCTTCTCTAAATTTGGATTATCTTCTTATTGAAATAGGTCCAGTGATACTTCTTAATGTTTTTGAGAAGATTACATTACATGGAAAAGTTAACAGTCAGCCTCATACACAGTTGTTTAATATGTGGCAACTCTAACCATTTACTCTTTATCACCATGAACATCATCTGATTATGCCTAATCAGCTAAAATGCTGAACCGAATGAACTGAATCTCTTCATTATCTAATGGAGAGCCACGAGGCACTGTGGAATGGTGTCTATTAAATTCAGAAGAAAGAATTCCCTTTTGCAAAATATCCAGCTTCACTACAAGGAAAAGTAAAACCATGTCACAATTGTTGATTCTCCTGACCATATTCTGAAGAAAAGGCTCATTGCCCAACCTTAACTGGCTAAGGTTATCCCAATGTTCCTAAGGTTAGCCCACTGTTTCCAAAACTATCACACTGTTAAGGCTATTCAAATATCCTTAAAGGTTGTATCAGCGTTCTTAATGCTATTGAATTGTCTACATGGTGCCCAACTATTGATGGGGCCATCTCAGTGTTCATAAAGCTATCCTACTGTTCATTAGTCAGTCTGAATGTTCCCAAGGCTATTGACATTTTCCTAAAGTTATCCAAATCTGAAGACCTGAAGACCATCTCATCTCATTGTTCCAAAGCCTACCCTAACATCATTGGTACACATGTTTTGTCTTAGTGATGAACATAAATACACCTTAAACAACTCTCCAGGAGAGGTTTATTACCTGTAAGTAGTGAAAGCTGATAGCAATGGCCAAGGAAGTAAAAGAAAATATTGCCACAACTGAAATTCAGCCCTCAGACAAATTTCCAATGAGGCTTCTAGAAACACGCTTTTACAACTTATATGTCCACAAAACACTATCTCTGCATGTGACTCTGGTTCTTCATATTTGTTGAGGCAGGAGCTCATCATTCAAGCTTTTAGTAAAATATCAAAAATAGCTTTTCTTACCAGACTACTCCAGATGGAAGTTCAGCAGGAGGAATCATAGAAAATTAGGTCCAGTTTTCCGCCAGTTTGTAGGCTCATTAATGTCCTTCCTGGATGATGCCTAGGGTACAGCTTCAGTTACAGGTCAGTTTAGGTTTGTGGATATATTAGCTAAGTCAGTAGATGTGCCCAAAGGACATGAAGGAGAATCTCAGATTAAGATTTTTACAGAGGCCAAAACTTGCTTTTGGAGTGGACAAAAAGAGTGTGTTCTGAAGCCCATAAACACTCCCTCAGGATGTTTGACATCTGTTTGCCATTCACTTCATAGACTGACAGCTTTTCAGAGGCTGTTGCAACTCTTAGAGCTCTGTTCCCTGCTCTTTGTTTAAGCAAAATTTCAGTTGACTTCCGAACTCTTTTAGGGTCCCTGTTCCCGAATGGAAATGCAGGCTTTCTCCAGCTAGTTCTCCTTGTGGATATTTCCATTTATGTGCTTTGATAACAATTGCATCTGCTGTGGGGGAATGGACCCGAGTAAGTAAATATGTCACAGGCAGAGCACTCAAATCACAGTACAAAATGACCACATGGTGAGCTCAGAGATTGTTCGAACCATCCATCTGTTTAATCATGCTGAGAAAATCATATCTCCACCTCAGGACCAATAAAGGAACTCCTCACCTTACTGTCTAAAATGGTTTATGCTGGACTTTCCTCTTTATGTTTTTCAAATCAAATACAATTTTTACTCTGTGGACTATGGTGAGGTGAGATTTAACAGCTTAAACCAAAGTGTTCTGGTAAAGTAAACCCTTCACATGATTCAGTTTTCTTAGTTGAAGTAATGACATGATGCACAATGAATGTCTTCATATTGTTAATACACAGGCCTACGTTTGTTAAACACATGTGCTGCCTTTTTTAGTAGGGGCTCCCAAGAAGAACTTGAGATAAGGGCTTTCATGCAGGTAATTGCCCTGGGGAAATTATTCCAGAAAACGAGAACGGGAGACAAGGAAGGGCAAAACGCAGAGGGAAGATCAGCTAACATAAGCATACGGTTTGAAGGTGTACACCTTTACCACTGAAGGTGACCGGGGCTCCAGTCTGCATGATCCTTCTGAGAAGCACTAGAATGAGCCTCAGAACTGTTGGCCAGGAACTGAAGTGGGAAGCATTCCTCTGTCAGTTCAAGGGTTCCTCCAAGGGGTGTTAATTCACTTGGACCTCCAGGCTTGAGGGTTCTCTGGAGTCAAGAAAACCACAAGGTAGAGAGTAAAAATGTACACTGCAATTTAGAAGAGTTTCTAGTTACACAGGAATGAAGCTGGTCGCCGTAGCAAGGACTAGAGTTAGAGGTGGGTGGAGATGACATGGGATGGGGTGGAGTAGAAGAGGTGTCCAGAAAGATTTGTAAGAATTTGTACGATTGTGCACCAACTCCCTCTAAAGTAAGTTTTGAAAATATAGTTAACTTATGGCTGCCCACAATTGTATCTTTGCATTAGGTTGCATTAAATCCTCAGAAGAGAGAGCTGGTTTAGAGATGATTTTCCCCAAAGCCGGAAGTCATGGAGAGTAGAAAATAATATCATGCAATGGGAAAGAATGTTTCTGACATTAGAATAAATACTCTTTTATACAAGACAAAGAACATTTCAGATGGGGGCTGCCCATAAGACATCATAAGCTTTTAAAAGGTAATCTTGCCCTGGTTTTGCTCCTTGGTCCTCAGTGTAGGGGGTTGGGAGGAGGGTGGTCAGTAGCTGGGCTATAGATCTTGACATGCCACCTCTTATTTAGATTACTAATACTCAATTTCTGCCAGCAACTACAAACCCTTTGTCATCTGACAGTGGTCTGTCAGTCATGGAATAAAATGAAAAATTCAGATGTGGTCCAATGTTGCAGTGGAACAGGAATGATTATCAGTTCAAAATACAAAACAAGAATTCCCATCTAGAAGAGCATATTTAAAATTGTTTCTGTTATGGTTCATGTCAAATACTGTAAGGCAACACTCATCAGTTTCTAGAGATAAACTAGAAAATACCCAACGTATTGGGGGCTTGCAAAAAGCCTTCCCATCAAAGGGAATAGCAAGAATCCTACTAGAAATTAAAGAATCATGAAAGTCTTCTAATACTCATGAGAGTGGCCTCTTTCTATTTTGATTTTTCTGTCTTCTGATAGCCTTAAAACTGACAAATAGTTCTTTAAAAACTAACTTCCATCAGAAAAAAATAATAAATTTAATAACCACAATGGTCTTATGTACATGTTCAGAAATATAATTCTGGAAATCTCAGTATCTTCAACATTTTCTTCAAGATCTATAAAATCCAAAGCTCTCAAAATGCACATAATTGACATACATTTTCTAGATGTTTCCCAGAGAGAGGGCATTTAAAGTACACTCAGTAAAGGAGGAATTTAACATGCAATGGTTTGTGTTAGATACTGCTCTGTGCAAGCCTCTTAAAGTAATGCATTATGTTTTTGCTTATAAGAGATCAATAAGCAGTAGTCCTGTTTTACCATTTCACATGCCTTTATGGGCAATAACAATTATGGGCTTCTTCACATGATCATATTTAAATATAAACAACTTACTGTTTGGGGACTTGTGTGTAGTATTATAGTGAAATGAATGCTCTCATTGGACTTAATGAAATCTACACTTGCACGAGCCCAGGAAATCATTACAAACAAGGTGAATGCAAATAAAGCAAAGCACAATTATTAGGTTTATTTCCTAAAATAAAATTAGTTCCTCTAGAAGTCATAGACACGGTAACCCTGCCAGAACAACTTCTCCAAATAACACCTCCTTTATACATTAATAAAGGCGGCTTTTCATATCTTTTCTGGGCAATTTTCCTGTGGCCTTTCTAATATTTAAAACCTCACATTGGTTCTGACCTTGACTTCAGGAAATGCTTCCTGTGCTGCAATGCATGGATCCATCAGTTTCATATCGAAGATTCCTCTGACTTAACGCTGGGGAAGGAGATTTGCAATGATGAAAAAATGGATCTGGGAAAAGTGCCTGTTAGTGTAAGCCCACGTCATCATTGGGAAAGGTCATCCTTAAGAATCTGCAGACAATTCTTTCACATGGAACACCTCACTTTTGAGTGGATCCTAGTACCTAAAATGCTTTTTCCCCACTGCTCGTATTTACTGGCTTAGGCATCCAGTTCCTTACTGCAGAGGTAAAATGTTCAGCTACAGCATTTGCATTTTCTACCTGACTCAGCCTGGGTTTAATATTTTGGCAGATTTCTAGTTCAAGATGGTGAACAATGATCAGAGTTAAAGCTTACAGCAGTCTTCGTGACTAAAGGAAAAACAGACATGCAAAAACACCCATTCAGTAAAAATATACAAGTCTTCTCACACAGTGATGAAAAAGTACTGTGGGAGTGGGGAAAATGAGGGCACCTGAGTTCCTGGGAAGTGGAGAAATGCTCTGGAGAGGATGTGTACTGGAGCTCAACCCTAAGGAGAAGGACTTGCCAGTTGGTGTTGGGCGCCCACTCATCGTCTTCACCACAAAGCCTCACCGTCCCCAACCATCTGTGGGTTGTATAGCCGTATATTTAGAAACAAAGCCGGAGAGATCATAATAATTAGAGCTGGGCACAACTACATTTTTTTTTTCAACACTATTCAATAGGTAATAATGACGATGTCATTACTAAGAAACTGGCAAACACTCGAGGCTTCATTTACAAAATTGGAATGAGATAATGAGGAGCACTATGACCTCATCACACATTTTCGCCAACAGCCCCCCTTTATTCGACTGATCAAACCGGGCAACGACCGTGGTGCAAAGTTGAACATGTTCCAGTGCTTCAATCACTGCTCATTTTAATAATGATTGCATTTAAGTCACCTGCTCTGCGTCTGAAACTGTTAGGGGGGTATAGTCTTCATTTCACTTCTGGAGGTGAAAAGAACAAACCCCAGTGGGAATCCATAACTGCTGAACAGGAGCTTTTGAACATAAGGTGCATCTTTCAGTCCTCCTTAATCACATTTCTCATTCTTGCGTTATTGGAACACACAAGGCAAAATTGACCACAAAGGATAGGTTCCATTTTGAGCAACTGGCTTTGTTTAAGCAGGAACAGCCACAGATAATCCTTGGTATATGATGCCTTAACATCAGACTCAACACTTGAACAAGATAGAAGTCATGTCCAGGATCAAAATATCTACATGTCTACATTTACTTACTCTATGGGGTGATAAAACCAAAGTAATATGCCTTCCTAAGTCTAATATCCCCCAGATTTTTAAAAAAATATTGTATCCATTCATTTGACAGAAAAAGATAGAGCACAAATGGTGGGAGCAGCAGGCAGAGGGAGAGGGAGAAGCAGGTTCCCAGCTGAGCAGGGAGCTTGATGTGGAACTCTTATCACAGGACCCTGGGTCGTGACCTGAGCTCAAGACAGATGATTAACTGACTGAGTCACCCAGGCACCCCTCATTAATCATTTTTGAATATGATTTGAAGACACGGATATCCTTTATCATAAGAGCATTCATTCACGCATATATATATATTTTGAGATATATATATATCTCAAAATATCTACACATCTACATTTACTTACTCTATGGGGTGATAAAACCAAACTAATATGCCTTCCTAAGTCTAATATCCCCCCACTTTATATATATATATTTGTGTTTGTGGGCATATTTATATATACATAAAATAAATGTCTGAACGTGTTAAATTACATACTTAATATACTATATGTGCATATCTATCTATGTATCTATTTATCTATCATCTACCTATCTATCATCTATATATCCAATGTCTACTGAATGATAGGCATTATATACACATATCCTAGAGTGAGGAATTACATCGCATCCTTGGGTAGGTCTCCAATCAGTAAGGGAGAAGAAGAGGTATATATATATATATATCTCTATATATATAACCATAAAATGTCAAGCAGGACCTGGCCCTAAGGGACCCCAGACTTGGCTTTAGGAAGAGGGGCCTCCAGAACAGAAGGACAGCTTTAACAATATCCATCGTGAGCCAGTACAACTCCACATTTACGCTTCACCTTCTTCAGGCAGACCCCAGGGTCTCACTCCCGCTTTGATGGATAAGGGTTTGTGTTTGCTTGTGTCTTTTCCCTGGCTTTGGCTCTTGATTTAACTGTGTCTCTGGCCTTGTGGATTTGCTACATTGTCCTTCTTATTCACAGCTTGTATCCTTGCTCCAAGTCCCTCGGCCAATTAAGAATGATCGTATTGTAATTGACATCCGGCTGGGCCACATTGTGAATGGAGAGAACAGAGAGGAAGGATCTGATTTAGGGACTTATTAGAGAAGACAGGATCTGGTCCATACTAGGTAAGGGTGTGGTATGTTAGTAGTGGTGGTGGTGGTGGTGGTGGTGGTGGTGTGTGTGTGTGTGTGTGTGAATGTTTAGAAAATTGGAATGAGTCCTAGAATAAGGATAGGTGTTTTTAATTTAGGAAAATTTCTTGGTAAAGGCAATAGAAAATAAATTAAAAAGGTGGGTAATGTTGAAATTAAAGCATATTTCATGTTTAGTAAATATATGGATACAAGTAAATATTGCTTCCTAGTTCTTACAAATATTGGTTTATCTAAAACAAGTATAGAAACTAATAAACACATTTACCTGAAGCATTTTAAAAGGGAGGTTCATTATTCTCATAATCCCTGAAATTAATCTAGGTAGGGCAATGCTCCCCTGCCTGTTATAAAGTAGATCCAGTCTTTATTCCTAATGCCTGACATTCCTTCTTCTGGGGTTCAATCATGCACTCAATGAATAGTCTTGAACACTTACTGTGTCCAAGAACAGAAAAAAACAACAACAAAAAAAGCAAATCAACTTGGAAAACATCAAAAGGAAGTATGTTCAATGCAGGCAAGGTGAAGAGAGAGTCTGATGGAGTTGGGAATTATATTTTAGTTACATTGGTCAGAAAAGTTCTCTCTGATAAGATGGCCACAGAATACAAGCCCACTGATGTCAGGGAGAAATCCATGAGACTCCAGGACAAGAAGGGTAAAGACCCCAGGATGGTGCTTGGTATAATAGAAGGATAGCCAGGAAGCTAGGGTGGAGTGAGGAAGAAAAATAGTGGGGGGAACATGTAAGCAAAGACTTAAAATAATTGAAGGGATGCAGGGGAAAGTGTTCTGGGCAGAGGAAGCAAAAAGAGGTGCTTCCTGGAAAAGACTCTCTGAAGAAGTGAAGTTTAGGCTGATCACTAAGGGGGACTGACAATGAAGGGAAGGAATGAGGACATGATGAGGGGTTCCTGCTTAAGAGCTCTCTTCCTGAGGCAGAGCTTGACTAGTGTCTGAATGTGTGACTGTGAAATAAAAGAAGCTTTATTGATCTCAGTTTACCCATTGAAAAAATGAGTACACTCAGAACATCTCTCTCAGCCATTGTTGTACGAACTTTGAATGGCCCATGAAGGGACAGGATTGTGAAGGGAAGAGTCACATCTATTGCCTTTGAAAGCATTTTCTATAAAGGGGAGCAAAGAGCCCAGGGGATGCTAAGATAGATACGGGGTCCAAGAAGATGTTGTTTGTATTTGCTTATTTGGTGGAGATGGACACTATAATGGCATGCTTTTATCCTGTGGAGAAGGATCTAGTAAATAGAATGTAGTGTTAAAGAAAACTAGAAGATAGTTGCAGGACTTCAAACCTGAGCAGATGAGGGATGGTGGGTCCAAGGCACATGAAAAGACAACCAGCAGAGGATACAGGGAATCTGTTCTGATTGCCTTTGGTAACCAGCACTGGTTTCTCTCCACCTTGTGAACCAACCAAAACCTAATTTAGACTATCTGTGGGTTGCATTTTTTTTTTAAGATTTTATTTATTTTTTTATTTATTTCATAGACAGAGATCACAAGTAGGCAGAGAGGCAGGCAGAGAGAAAGGAGGAAGCAGGCTCCCTGCCTGAACACAGGCTCAATCCCAGAACCCTGAGATCATGACCTGAGCCCAAGGCAAAGGCTCAACCCACTGAGCCACTCAGGCACCCCTCATTATAGAAGATTTAGAAAACTGAGAATATTGGACAACATTTGAAAGGCCAGTCTGGGCCCTATATACTCAAAGACAACTAGTGTCAACATTTTGTTCTTTTACTTCCTAAAAGGACTACATGCTCTTCTCTTATCATACATACAGCCAAGTCCAGTACTTTCATTGGTGAACTGAAGGCACTTATGGAATTGGGATTAACTTGAAGGCTTGGGACCCATTCATATTTTTGTTTAGCACAATGCATTTTGCTTATGGCTTGCTTTTCTTGACGATGTGTATCTCTCTGTGGCCAGACACACACTATTTCCCGGCTTTCTTTGGGCATCCACACATGATTTATGCAGTCAGTAAGCATCTTATAAGGAACTACTCTTTCAAGCTGAATTGGTGTTTGCGCTCACTAGAAAAGAATGTTGATCCCGGCACCTCGATCCCTTTGCACCTTATAAATAGGAGAGACTCAGTAAAAGAAGCAGAGATGTTAGGGACTCCCTGAAGATTTTTGTGAGAGAGGTTGTGAAGGGACGGGATGGGAACCCAGAGCCTGGGAAGAATTAGCACACAGACTGCCAACTCAGGCATTCTTCCCACTGGCTGGGAGGTGGGAGGTGGGAGGTTGTGAGGGTGGAGACTTGCAAAGATGTCTATCACATTAGCCATCCCACTCATTGGCTAATTCTTGCCAGTGCATCTCTTTCTTTCTATTCCTTCCTTACTTGGCACCTCCCCCGTCTTATTCTCTTTTCTTCCCCTCTTCTCTTTCTGCATGCTTTACTCTTCCATATAGGAAACAGAACAAATATCTCTGCAGCATCTTGGCACCATCTCTCTCCTTTGCCTTAATAACAAATACTTATTTTGCATGCACATCTTTATTCTCTTTTACCCTCTTATGGGCAAAGACTGCTGCCTTTTAGATGAGTTCCTGTAGAGGATTTAGAATGTTCATATGGAACTTACACAGTCAATTTTCTTTTACATTAGTGATTTTGCCAAGTAAGATTTATACAAGGCTGACAAAGGACAGACTGGGGGGGGGGGGGAATTCCTCTTTTATAAGGGACATAGAAGAAATCGGTTCTCACAGCCAGGGCTTAAACAAAATATTTTCTTTTTGAATTTACTTCTCTAAATTTAAACATGCTTACACCCACTCACCTGAGGTAGATAGGAGGCAGGAAAGCAAAAATAGAGCAAAAGGATTTTAAGAGTGAAAGACCATGTTTGTCACCATGAATGTTTAATTGTACTATCCAGTAACAGGGAATACATGTGCATACTTCAAATTATTTTAATTGCTTAATGTGAAGTGAATGCAGGATGTTTTATCTCAGTTGCTTATTGATTTAGCTTCACTGGCTTTTTTATGATTTTAGAGACTTCCTCATAAGCCTCGACTTCACGTGAAATGGTACTTCAGTTACAGTAGTTTGTTTTTTCTTAGAGAGACATGGGGGCAGGGGCCAAGGAGAGGCAGCACAGAGCCTTACATGGGGCTCGATCCTATGACCCTGAGATTGTGATCTGAGCCAAAACCAAGTGTAGGACACGCAACCGAGTGAGGGATCCAGGCACTTCTAGGTCTAGTAGTTGAATAGCAGTACAGTTCTCCAATCTTAACTTTGTATGCTTTAAAGACATAAAATGTTTATATTTTTACAAGATCGAAATTTTTTTTTACAAGATCAGTTGTTCTGGTAAATTCAAAGACAAGGTGCTGCATAGCACTACATGGGTAATGCATTTCATCAATTAGGTGCCCCATTGCTGCCTAAAATTAAACAGAGTCATCTTCATCTCATATCAATACAGTTAGGAAGACATTCATGTTGGAGAAATATTTTAAATCATGGTTTTCCCATGAGTGCTTTCAGGTGTTCCTTTCAGTGCAGGTGGTCAATAAAGCAGGTGGTCTATCTTGTTATTACCTTGTCCTCCAGTCCCAGATTGGGTCAATCAAGGACAAGTTGCCTTGACATCCAAGTTCTTGTTTTTGTGTATTTATCAGGAATATGGCAGAGAATGCAGAATGAACAGGCAATGGCAATTCTTTGTATATCTTCTAATGTTTCTGAGTCTGGGTAGTCATGTATTATGATTTAAATATATTAATATGATTTAAATATATTAAATATGATTTAATATAAGATAACTATCACTGGACTCTACTCACATATTTTTGTTGGTGCTGCATCAATGTGTCACAGATTTTTTTTAATCATAATCTGCACACCCAACATTTTGTGTGTGTGAATGTGTATTTGTGTGTGTGTGTATGAGTATGTGTGTTAGAGAGACAGATAGAATATTGGGACTCTAGTGGGTACTTGAACCAATTCATAAAGAATGCAAAGACCTAGCAATAAATTGGGACACTCGAGGGAGCGATTTGGAGGAAGTGCTTAAGATTAAATACTTCATACTTAACACAACTGCTTTACTGACTAACACACTGTTAGCAAATGGTTCACACGGTATTTTCAGAGACACCTGTCAATCAGTTCTACCAGCTGCCTTTGTAATCTGCAAATCTTCAAAGAGTGGGGGGAAATAAATGGTCAACTTCTTCTTGTTCTCTTATTGTCCTCCAACTATTCTACCATACATATATTTTTCTAACATAAAAAATAAGAGAATAAGCTTTTTTAAAAAAAGATTATATTTATTCATTTGAAACAGAGTCATAGCGACAGAGAGAGCACAAGCAGGGAGAGTGGGAGAGGGAGAAGCCGGCTTCCTGCCAAGCTGGGAGTCTAATTTGGGGCTTGATCCTAGAGCCCTGGGACCATGACCTGAGCCAAAGGCAGCCACTTAATCCACCGAGCCACCCAGGTGCCCCAAGAATAAGCTTTTTTTTTTTTTTTTTTTTTAAAGAAAACTGATTTGTAATGATTGATCACTAATAAGTAGAGAAATGTGTGTGTGTGTAATCATCCTATTTAGTCTTGATATCAAAGTAGCATATTTTGCCTTGGGAAAAGGAGAGTTAAAGGACAAGCAAGACTAGAGGGATCCTTATCATTGTTAACCAATGAAACCAGCCAGGAGTCTTGTTTTCTTTTTCTTACAATAATTACACACAATTATAAATGTCTTCTTTTATCTTTCTAAGATTTCCTCCATGAATAGGTACATATATCAATTCATGGGTGAAACTTCTGCATTCTGATTGTCTCAAAGCCAGGTTAAAAAAGGAGGGAAGTAAAGAAGTGTTGCAAATTTAAAATTCCCATTTCAGGAGGGATCATCTACCTTTTTGGAAGACAAATTTACTCCGATAATGCCTGAGATCCTGAACTGATGTCTCTAGAGTATGGGTGGGAGAGGTCCTTAGCGGACTGGTCCAAGACCCATGAGAAATGCAATGCTTGTCTCAGAGC
Source organism: Mustela lutreola (assembly GCF_030435805.1). Classification (NCBI taxonomy): domain Eukaryota; kingdom Metazoa; phylum Chordata; class Mammalia; order Carnivora; family Mustelidae; genus Mustela; species Mustela lutreola. The sequence goes on along the minus strand of NC_081298.1, from coordinate 61,623,465 downwards.
CATCAGGTGTGACAGTCACTATGCAGGTAAATCTAATCTGCCACTGACGGTTATAAATGAAGACTCCCTTAGATGCACTGTCTTAATCTCAGCTAGATGCATGGTATGGAGAGCATGTGATTCAGGTGGACACAACAGCAAAATTTGGGTTAGATGCCTGTCTAGTTTGAAACTATCTATCCAGTTCAATATGTTCATCAAAATATTGTTTAAATATCTATTTTGGTTAGGAACTAGAGAGGCCATGATATTTGACCCTACTAATACACAAGACAGCTTCAAAAACAGATAAATAAATAAATCCAGCAGGATACATGTTTAAATGGTACAATGCAAAGTTTTATGTAGATGGAAAAATTGTGTATACAGTAGAGGGCAGATGACATCTTCTCTAATAAGTTTTGGGGAAAAAAAAAATCCTCAGGAGTTTTCTCTGACTATAGCTTCAGTATCTATGTTTGGAATATCCTTAGACAAATCTTAGATGGGAGGTGCCCAAAAAGATGGATTGTGGCCTTCTCAGAAGATATTTCTTGTGTTCTCTGAGACAAAAAAATGGGAAAAGAGGGAAGGTCAAATTAAAGAAAGATGTTGAGATGAATAGGACATGTTAAAGGTGCTCCTATCAGAAGGCATCTATTGCCTTAGGGAGGTGGGTATAGTTAACCTAATGCCTATCAAATTGCATTTAATATTTTGAAAATGAATCCATTTAGTCTCTACCAAGGAAACAAAACCAAACAGAATCGAATAGTAGAGAAACATCATTTTTGTAACTTACTTTTCAGAAAATTACTTATTAAAACCCTTTGTTTATAGCCATCGTTTGGTTATTTCTCATTGTACTGCCTAGAAATGTGAATGTATTTGTAATATAGGTGAGATAAAATGCCGAGAGATTCTTCACTCTCCGATCAGGCAAATCCAGGTCTAGTCCACATGTATTTTAGCTAAATCACGGTGTTTTTATTTCCCTACATGGGTAGGACCCCAACTTAAGTTTAGTCCTCCATGTAACCTTGCTAGACCATGAGACAATGGATGGGGATATTATACTGATCCCACCTAAGTTTCTTCTGTCTCTGTTTCTAAGGAATTCATCCACAATTTTTATTAAAAACTCAACATAATTATGTTCTCATGAAATATCTATGCTGCTAGTCCATACAAAGAATAAAAATAAATACAGTTGGTCTAAGAAGACTGTCTTGACCGACTTCAAATCAAATTTGTGCAAAAGCAAATAATGCAAATAAGCTGATGATTAACTTTTCCCTCCCCTCAGGGTAAATACACAGCTGCTGGTGGGGGTGCCTTTTCAGGTTCAAAGGTGATTCCATGGACAATGATTTTCAATGTGAATACATACAGCTGAGGAGACTGATGTGTGACCTTTACTTTTCAAATCAAGTGCATATGTAATCTGCTCATGGTTAATGCCTGCATCCGTATTCAGGAGAGACATTAACTCCCCTTGGCCCTGTCCCTGGGCCTACGTGTTTCTCTCAATACCAAGCTGACTCTCCACAAAGCCTCAGAGGCAAGCTTGCTTACAGAGCTGCCCACACCTTGACCCCTAAGACACACAGTCTGTGAACTTGCTTTTAAAATACTTCATGTCACTTTCCTCCTATCGTCCTGGCCCTGGGTTTGGACCATGGCATTGGACGTGGGGTGCTTTTGTTCTCTTTCGAATGATAATGCTCTCCGTACATGCTTATCAATTATTGGTTACCTTTATTTAGTCTTAGAAATAATGCAACAAGAAGCACTGTTACTAACTTCTGACATCCCTTTTCATTCAACAGGACTGAATGATTCCCACACATTTTAAACTCCAAATAAAGAGGTGGGAAAAGAGGAGAGAAAAAGGAAGACAACCCACATACAGATTTCACCTCGCTAACGACTTAATTGATATCACCCCTGGGGTGAAATGGTGTAACACCCTACAACTCTTTATGACAGGAAGTGAAAATTCCATATCCAATTGGAGCTACAGGGATAATTTAGGGAGGCAGAATGCAATTATCCAATTAGGAATTTAGCCAGAACAGAAAGGTTAATCCCTCTAAGTCCTTTCAAAAGAGCCCATGGGATCTTTAATGACGACAAGGGGTCAGGACCTGTGTTTTACAACTCCAGCCAAAAAATTATTCAGACTTCTCTCTCGCTCTCTCAAAAACAGTGAGCCTCAAATCCACCAAACTTTAGGAGAAACCATTCCCACTCTCAGAACTTTGCAGAAGGGCAGTTTTCTCGTATTCTCCCCTCTGGGTTATGAACCCGCCACCTCAGAGTGGTTTTAGTTTCAGAAACAAGTTGAGTATTTGGCTAGCGACGATTTTTGTGGCATGGCCTGCTTTCCTCACAGAAGACAGAGTGGCACGGAGTTGGATGCTGACTCAGAGGTTTGGAATGCGTCATTGGTGCCTGGCTGGGCTCCAGCTTTGGGCTTTGAATCTGCCAACTTAGCAGGCTGGGGAATTTGCTGTGGCAATTTTTCAAAAAGGGAAGAATCCGTCCAAGGAGAGATTGTTTCTACATTTTAACTACCAGGATAAGTGACAGGGTCCTCTCTAACAAACAGTCTGGCCCAAGACAGAATGAGGGGTTGTGCTCAAAGAAGAAGCAACGGCATATTTCCAAGAATCTCTTGTAAAAGTAATATACCTTTTGGGCATTCATTCCAAAGTGCCGGCCAAAAGAAATATGAATTACAAATTTCAGTCTGGGAGGCACAGAACAGACTTGCCGGATGCAACAACAAATGGTACTTTACAGGTCCTCCTATTAGACATACAGTTATGTCATGGATATTTAGAAGTGAAGCAATTTTTCTTTGGATGCCAGCCAATACAGAATCATTAAACAGAGCTTTTTGGATTCTCAATCCTAATGTGTCTAGAGAGAGAGAGAAAGTTCTCAGCCAATAAGCAAGTATAGCTTTGTTGTCTTACTTTTTAAAAAGAAAATCAGCATTAAATGGCTAAATATTTCTCTTCATAAATTCTAGTTGACCCAAACATTTTGATAAAAACTCTAGGATGTCTCCCAGTACTGTCTACTTTTCTAAAGATTTCAGTGTGTACTGATGTCCTATAAAATAAGTCTCCTAGAAGGGTTAAGATGATATTTGCAAAAATTTAGGTAATGAATCAAGGCAGAAATTACAGGATTTGGTTAGTTTTTATGGATTGATAGACATGAATACAATCTTATCAATGTGTAACTCAATCAAGTTCTAGCACTGTTACAGACCCATCAGACTGAAATTGTTATTAAACTAATGTTAGAAAATGCATCAAACCGTTTCTTCATCAGAACAGTTAAACATTTTAATAATACGGCACAAGACACATACAAACTTTAGGTTACCTTTTAAGTATCATTGATTTTAGCTTTTATTAAATTTCTCGAAAAGACAAACATTTTGTGTGTGGGAATGTAAAAGCACCTAAACAATATTTTCCTTAGAAAACAAAAAGAATCTGTACACAGAGAAAGGCAGGTTGCTACTCTTTGTACAATATTACATACCGCATGGTTAAATTTACATTGAAATCTAAAACTATAAAAAATATTAATTAAAGACATGCATTAAGTAACCTGAGATCCCAAGAGAATTCAAGCTTCTTTTAGAGTACTTTTGTTTTTTTTTAATACTTAATTTTACAAGGCCTAATGATACCTGAAGAGATAAAAATCTAACATCCATGTATTTATGATGTACAATTTATACATTTCTTACTTATGAAGGCAAATCTTAAAAAAAAAAGTCATGGCATTATCTATATTATTATTTTTTTAATTTTACTCAGATCCTTTTTTTTTTTTTTTTGTTAAAGATTTTATTTACTTATATGACAGAGAGATCACATGTAAGCAGAGAGACAGGCAGAGAGAGAGGGGGAAGCAGGCTCCCTGCTGAGCAGAGAGCCCAGTATGGGGCTCGATCCCAGGACCCTGAGATCATGACCTGAGCCGAGGGCAGAGGCATAACCCACTGAGCCACCCAGGTGCCCTACATTATCTATTTCTAAAACTGTTTTTCTATCCTACTCCCTTCAGAAAGATTACCATTAATATCGTGATTTTAATTACGACTTCGGGACAAGTTGTTGCTGGCTTGTTTTTGTTTTTTTCTTTTTCCATTATGTTGGAAGAAGAGAAATTTCTAAGAACTAAGCTTTCTGAGAAGTTCAAGTATGTGTTTAAAATGTTGATTGTATTATCAGACTGATGAGACCAATAGATCGGGAGACCATTATCACTGAAAAGGTAGTTTTGTTATTCCCAGATCCCAAGAGGTGGGGGCTGGCCAAACAGGGGGGCCCTGCAGAGAGGCCCAGGTTCAGTCAGGAGATGGAGGGAGAAGGAATAAAATGTGTGGGCAAGAGTCTGTATTGTGGTTTCTGTGGGAAGGAGTGTGTGAGGCGAGGTAAACAGCTTTCAGATTGCCTACCTTCAATAATTATAGCAGGCTCTGAACTATGGAGGCTGTCTCTAGTTGTCTGTTACCAGGCCCTGGGGTGGTTAAGAAAGAGGGACAGTGTCTTGGAGTGGAAGAGACTACACAGGAAGTGGTTAGGGGTGTGAGCTCTGCATTGGTTGGTTAACACTGGAAAGCGTACTCAGAAGCAAGTCACTTAGTATTTCTAGGAATCGTTTGGTCCAGGGTTAGCGAGGCTCCAGATGTCAAAGCACCAGAAAATTAAAAGGCCATGATTAAGACAATATGCTCTTCATTTTGCTTTGTTTTAAGTCAGTAGGACAATCAGAAAGCTTTTTCAAATTGCCCAATAAGCACTCATTTTCTTTAATGTACACCCATTTTGTGTTCATTTCACCATAACCAGAAAGGATTATTTAACATCTGTTTGTATAATGAAGTCACTGTTTCCATAGGATCTCTTCCTGTGTTAAACCCTATTATTTTCCAAGGTGGACAGACCCAAAACCACCCCCACCTTTGCCCACTTTCAGCTGGGTGATGGTGAATAATTCACCTCTACAAACCTAACTTTCTTCTTGTGTAAGAAGAGGATCCTTTTAACTCTTAACTTGGGGATTAAATAAGATACCACATGAAAAAATGGTGGTAGGGTGCCCAGTGCTCAGAAGGTGTTCGGAGAGTGGAGATTCTTACTGCAATTGTTCTCCACAAGTTGATAAACTGAGGCCAGTAGGATTCTGATTATCACAGAAGCTGAAAGTAACATCACATTGAGCTTACTCATGGTTGTGCTTTTATATTTCCCTAAGGTTATACCTACCGTTTAATAGAAAAACTTGGCTCTAACTGGAAATGACCAAGTTCAGCTTGTGAGACAGGTGTACCTGACCTGATAGGACATCACTGCTCACAGTTGGCTAGTGGACATGGAAGAAAAAGGAGGTCAAAAAGCCTTGGCTGAAGGACACTTAAGAGTTTATAGCAAGGAGATATATGGGATCTAGCAGAAATGGACCAAGAAGCATAGGAAGCTTACAGCCAAGGCATAAGACTGTCCTCCAAGAACAAACCATGTTGCTCTACCACTTGTGAGCTTTAGGGCTCTGGGCAAGCTACATAACCTCAGTGAGAATTAGCTCCTCATCTGTAAAATGGGACTAGCAGCATCTGCATCATAGCAATTAAACAGCATAGTGAATGACACATAGAAATTGATCCATATATAATATTATTGTTATGATGAAGCCATTTTCATCATTTTAGATGTGATGGAGATAATATAGAAATATATTTCTATTTGGGGTGATATAAAGCAAAAATTAGAATTTTGTTGGGCAGGGGGTGCAAATATTTATAGCAGAACACCATGGATGCATTTATCATTATTGGTTTCATCACTGGTCACAATGGGAAACCATATAATCACTTAGAGTCTATGCATTTTAAGTTATATGATATTTCCTCATGTTTTTAAAAGTCTTTCCCTCCAAGTATATTGACTTTTATACCCCTTACTGAATTTGTTTTACGGGTTATTTTTTTTTTAAGATTTTATTTATTTATTCGACAGAGAGAGATCACAGGTAGATAGAGAGGCAGGCAGAGAGAGAGAGGGAAGCAGGCTCCCTGCTGAGCAGAGAGCCCAATGCGGGACTTAATCCCAGGACCCCGAGATCATGACCTGAGCCGAAGGCAGTGGCTTAACCCACTAAGCCACCCAGGCGCCCCTGTTTTACGGGTTATTTTTAAGATTTTATTTATTCATCTATTTTGGGGGGAAGCAGGCATTTGCATGTCACGAGTTGGGGGAAGGGGCAGAGAGGAGGAAGAGAGACAAGTAGACTCTCCTGAGTGAGGATTCCCACTCACTAGGGGTTGGATCCCATGACCTTGAGATCATGACCTGAGGCAAAATCAAGAGTCTGAAGCTTAACTAACTGACCCACTGGGAGAATGACCCTGAATTTGGTTGTTTTCCTGTGACCTCTTTCTTATTTACAAGACCATTATGAGTTTGTTTCTGCTTTCCAAGTGATTAGAAAACCCGTGTGACTTCATGCTCCAAGATAGTATGATGAGCCTACTCTGCTTCATTCATTTCAGGTGTCTATTTCAATTAAAGACAGCAAAGGGTGAACCCAAGAGTTTAGATGACTCTCAAATAGTTCATATTTCTTTCCAAAGCTTCAGAAGCATTACTTATAGCCTAGAATAAGGCTAAAGCATAGTAGGTCCTTTATGTATACTCACCACATTAAATAAGGTTAGTTCATAAATCAATGACTTGTTATTTATGGTATTTTAATTTTCTTAAATATAATTATGCTCACACATTAAAAAATGTATATGATTTTTAAAATATAATTTTCTATGAAAAAACTTAAACAAGAAGAAACATGATTTTCTTTGTTAATTCTTCCATTACTGAGGAATGGACATTTTAAATAAAGGAGAAAAAAATATGTCTCTCAGAATTAGGGTATGGGAGTATTCTCAGTTGTTTCCTATAGAGTTACAGCACTCAGTTTCTTAATTAGTTTTCTCAACAGTCCATATTCTTCCTGCATCCCAAACTGATCCATATCTAATTTCAGGAGTTCATCACAGGCCACTTTGTGGTCCCTGCTGTGTAAAGCTCTCTGTTCTCTTATAGAAGGAGAGGTCCTTGTTGTAACTTTATTTCTCAAATTTCCTTGAGACTACCACCTTTAGGAAAAAAAAAATCAGTTCGTCTGTCTTTAAGTCTCTAAGAGTCTACAATGCCATGAAATTGGACTTTACACAGTTTGAAATAAATATTTGGTTTTTCTGACACTAGAAGTGAACAAATTCCTGGCAATAATGAGAGACCATAGACATCCAGACATCTCATTATGAACATGAAATAAATAGACTCTAAATAGATTATATCACTGCTAGATTTTTTTTTCAGTTAATAGTTCTCTTTTAAAGATACAGTTTTTTCAACCAAACTGTGAAGAACAATCTAGTGATGTCCAGTGATTGATATGTATTAAATTTCTTATGTTCCTAAAGACTTCTGTTTTCTTAAATTTTTTTTCACTGTACCAGAAGTTTTTGAAGATTTTACTTATTTATTTGAGACCGAGAGAAAGAGAGCACAAGCAAGGGGAGGGACAGAGAAGGTGGGAGAGGCAAACTCCCCTGTGAGTAGGAAGGCTGATTTGGGGCTCAATTCCAGGATGCTAGGATCATGACCTGAGCTGAGAGCAGACACTGAGTTCAATTGAGCCACCCAGGAACCTCTACTACGCAGTAATTTTTATAACATAACATATGCAGACATATATGTACTACATGGCAATATGATTGGGATAATTACAGAACTCTGCTCTATAGGCAGGCACTTAGAGGTTCACTAACTTTGGAATTTCCACTGTCTTCTGTATAACCCAACTTCTACTGGCTAATACAGGGAAGTCTAAAGTGCTCTGAGCCTAGTAACAGCAGACATGAAGGTAATGAAGAAAAGTGGAAGGGAACATTGATGTATTTCCTCATGTTTCCCAGGGGTCTGCTGTGGTGAGCCATGTGATCAGTTCCGGGGTATGTGTCCTCTCCTAGTCAATCCTACACCAACACTGAGCAACTCCCCATGCTCTCCAACTTTGCTGGAGTGATTCTAAAAGTTGCACACTGAAGTTGTGCAGACACAAAAGATTCCCAGACCACTCCTTGAAAGGAAACTTCTGCAGAAAACACAAGTTTCTTTAGTTACTTTGCATGATGAAAAATACACTTTTTTTTTTTAATTAAACCACTGATATTTGGGGGTTTGTTTGTTTACACAGACAGTCCTCACTATTGAAACTGATGTAAAACCCCATATCCAATTATTGTTACTGCATATATGTAGATATTTCCTATCTGTCTGGCAGAAAAAACTGGAGTTCTGAGCATCTTCCCCCACCCCCCAAGGGAATGTACCAATATAATTTTCCTTCAAATATTCAATGATTCACCAAGGTTTTTTTTCTCCATGCCCCTCCATGCTTCCCTAGCACTCAGGGGCATCCTTAGTGTTCACTGAACTTAACCATTTTGTTTTTATGGAAAAATATACTTCAAGTTTCCAAACATATAAAATAAATACCTGATATTAATGAGCTAAAGACACACTGAGAATGAGAGACAGTCTTCTGTCCTGAGGGTATTTCTTTCCTAAATATTGGGGGAATTAACAGTTGAAGCCATTTGCCCATGATTATTTTTTGTTAGCAGGTTTTAAACCATGAACTCAAATTCTTTCATGGATATAAGACTATTCCAATTTTCTATTTCTTCTTATGTCAGTTTTGATAAATTGACATTGTCTCTGATTATTTTATTATTTTTTTTACATAAACTCTATTCCTAACATGGGGCTTGATCTCACCACCCTGATACCAATGTTTGTGTGCTCTACCAACTGAACCAGCCAGCTGTCCCTATCTTTGATCATTTTAGATAAATTTTCAAATTCTGTGTATAAAGTATAATATATCACCAAAGGATATTTTAATACCTGTGTGACTATTGGGACATCCGCTTTTTCATTTCTGATGTTACATATTCTTTTTCTCTTTTTTTTCTTTCAGGACTTAATCAGGTTTTTGACACTATAAAATCTCTATAAGACATAATGGTTTTCTATTACATTAAATTTTGCTCTTAATATTTTTTTTAATTGTACTATTTATGAGTTTTACTGTCTTATTCTAAGTTGTCAAGATAGATCTTCTCGGTCTTTTTCTTTTATAATGTATGTATATAAATACAACTTAAGCCACATTATGTTTGACAGCTTTTTTTTATTATTTAGTTGTAATTACTTTTTTAAAGTTGTAAATATTTTATAATTTCTGTTATGATTTCTTAGACTTCTGCCTCACTCCAAACATTTAGAATTTTCTAGGTAACTGTTAAAATGGTTTCTTGCTTTCTTTTTTCTTTAGTTGTTCAAAGAATATTAATTGTATAATTTTAATCTTTGATATTTGTTTAGTTTTGCATTATGATTCAGGAAATTATCAATTTTATAAATACTTGATATACATTTGGAGACATAACTCTACATATGTTAATTAGGCCATGTTTTATGATCATTTTGTTGCAATCTATATTCTCATTGACTTTTTGCCTGCAGATCTCTGAAGGTATGTTGAAATTTCCTCATTATAGTTGTAGTTTTGTTTTACTTCTGTAAATTTTTGCTTTATACATTTTGAGACTGGACTAATTAGGCATATGCAAATTTTGAACTCATATAGTTTTGGAAAATGAAAATTTTGTCAGGATTAATTTTTATGTATAAAAATAAATTTTATCTGGGGCACCTGGGTGGCTTAGTGGGTTAAAGCCTCTGCTTTCGGTTCAGGTCATGGTCCCAGGGTCCTGGGATCGAGCCCCACATCGGGCTCTCTGCTCAGCAGGGAGCCTACATCCCTCTCTCTCTATCTGCCTCTCTGCCTATTTGTGATCTCTGTCTGTCAAATAAATAAAAACCTTTAAAAAAAAAAAAGAAAAATAAATTTTATCCATTTTATCTCTTGTAATGACTTTTGCATTACAGGATTCTTGCCTCATAAATACAGCCATCCAGCTTTCTTTCTGTGATTGTACAGTGTAGTTTTACTGTTAACCCATCCAATATTTCTTTTTTTTTTTTTAATGATTTTATTTATTTACTTGACAGAGAGAGAGATCACAAGTAGGCAGAGAGACAGGCAGAGAGAAAGGGGTAAGCAGGCTCCCTGCTGAGCAGAGACCCCAGTATGGGGCTAGATCCCAGGACCCTGAGATCATGACCTGAGCTGAAGGCAGAGGCTTAACCCACTGAGCCACCCAGGTGCCCCCATCCAATATTTCTTAATCCTTACATGTAAGCCATGATGTTTGCAAGGTTCATGTGAGTTGATTCTCTTTATCTTCTTTCTTTTCTTTTTTTAAAAGATCTTTTATTTATTTATTTGACAGAGAGAGAGAGAGAGAGAGAGAGAGAGATATCATAAGTAGGCAAAGAGGCAGGCAGAGAGAGAGGGAGTAGGCTCCCCTCTGAGCAGAGAGCCCAATTTGGGGCTTGATGGCAGGACCCTGAGACCATGACCCAAGCTGAAGGCAAGAGGCCTGACCTACTGAGCCACCAAAGCAACCCTTTCTTCTTTCTTTTTAACATCCAATCTGACAGTCCTTGTGTGGTTTTATGGTTTGTTTTTGTTTTCTTTTTATGATGGGAGTTTTTAGTTGCTTTACTTAATGCTATTATGGACATATTTGAGATTAAACTGTGATCTTTCCATATGGTTCCTATTCACCAGCTTTTCATGTTCCCTTGTACTTTATTGCATTTTTGAAATTGCTGATGTGTTTTGGTGTTATTCCACATTGCTCTTATTAGTTTGTTAGGGCTATTAGTAATTACATACATTATTTTAAAAATATTTTCCTACAAATTGATTACCATATTTATTATTACTCATTAAAGTCTATCATACATTAGTACTTCTGCCACATTTATACAGAGCAAGGATCTTAATACATTTTAATTTGGAGTAAACACATCCTCACATATACGCTATGTGTTATTATGTTATTGTTTATTATTATCGAAACGACAGTTTCTTTTTTTTTAAGAGTATCGTTTTAATTTTTTATTTTATTTTTATTATTTTAAAGATTTTATTTATTTATTTGACAGATAGAGATCACAAGTAGGCAGAGAGGCAGGCAGAGAGAGAGAGAAAGGGAAGCAGGCTCCCCGCTGAGCAGAAAGCCCAATGTGGAGCTCGATTCCAGGACCCTGGGATCACGACCTGAGCAGAAGGCAGAGGCTTTAACCCACTGAGCCACCCAGGCACCCCCAAAACAACAGTTTCATTTAAATTAATCCACATGCCTTTACTCTCCCTGTCTTAGCTTTTACCTTGTATCATGTTCTTTCTTAAGAACACCTTCAGTGAGACTGTGTGTTTAACACATCATTTCTGTTTTAGTTTATCTCAGGGTTTAATTTGGTCCATTTTTTGAATTTTATTTTTTCCCCCATATACTTCATGCCCACCTTCCTTTTATTGTTAATATCTTTTTATTTTTTATTTTTTCAGCGTAACAGTATTCATTATTTTTGCACCACACCCAGTGTTCCATGCAATCCGTGCCCTCGCCAATATCCACCACCTGGATTCCCCAACCTCCCACCCCCCACCCCTTCAAAACCCTCAGATTGTTTTTCAGAGTCCATAGTCTCTCATGGTTCACCTCCCCTTCCAATTTCCCTCAACTCCCTTCTCCTCTCCATCTCCCCTTGTCCTCCATCCTATTTGTTATGCTCCACAAATAAGTGAAACCATATGATAATTGACTTTCTCTGCTTGACTTATTTCACTCAGCATGGTCCACTTTTAAATAATACTTTCTGCTAGATACAGAATCCCAAGTTGGAATTTACTTTCCTTTAGTAAAATAGAAGCAACATGGTATTAGGAAGATAACCAGTATTCAAATTGTGGCTCCATTGAAGGTAGGATCATTTTTCTCCAGCTGCTGTTACATCTTTTTTTCTTTACCTTTGATCTTCATCAATCTTAATTTTCTGTCTACCTGGGATTTTCTTTGCATTTGTCTTGCTTTATAATGCTTTATCAATCTGACACTTGAAGATTTCACCATTTTTAAAAAATTTCTCAGCCATCATCCTCTTCAGTATTACTTCTGCTATATTTTTTCTCTCTTTCATCTCCTTCTGGAACCCCAAATTAAATGTATATAAGAAGTGATAACCATATCTCATATGTCTACATGCACTTAATAAATTATCTCCTTTCTTTTCTTTTTCTTTCTTTCTTTTTTTTTTTTTCTTTGAGAGTTATATATATAGAGAGAGTGAACATGGGTCAGAAGTAAGGGGCAGAGGGAGAGGGAGAGAGAGAATCTCAAGCAGGCTCCACACCCAGGATGGAGCCTGATGCAGGGCTCAATCTCATGATCCTGAGATCATGACCTGAGCTGAAATCAAGAGTTGGATGTTTAAATGAATGGGACACCCAGGTGCCCCCCAAATTACCTCCTTTTATAAGAGAGTGAGAGTATTTTTTTCCTGTTATATTTGCCATCCAACTAACTTTTATTTTACTTCTATCAAGTTTGTCATTCTACTCATACACTGATTTGTAATTTTAGTTATTATATTTTTTTAGTTCTAGAATTTCAACTTTCTTCTTTTTATAATTTAAACTTTGGCAAAATTGAGATATTTTTCTTTAATTTCCTTCACATGTTAGTTTTATTTGTTTTAAGGTCTCTGACTTTATTTCATATTCCTGATCTCTGTGGTGTATCTGTTTCAACAGGTTATTGTTTTACTTTGTTGTAGGTCAAGTCCATGCATGGTAGTTTTCATCGAGAGCTGGACACTGCTTATGATAATGTACAGATGATTTGAGGATTTGAACCGTGCTATCTTTCCCTGGAAAAGATGTGGACTTCTGCTTATGAGCAATATCAAGTCAAGGGATATTAACAACCTCTGATTATTTTCATCAAGGAAGGACTGAAAGACTTGGAAACCACACCTCTCTCAATATATGCACAAGTCTTTTCTTGGGTTAGCTTTATTCTGAGAGGTAACACTTTGGAGTTCCACTTGAAAGCCTGGGATGTTTACAGAATCACCATTGCTGGCAGGCATTGTTCTCCATTTTGTTTCCCTTCAGCTCTGTCAGTTGGTCTAAAGATGTCCCCAACCTTTCAGTTGCTACTTTTCATATTGGCCATTACCAGAAGGAACAAAGTAGCCCCATTTCAGGGCATGGCTCCCATGCCCTCCTTCACTGTTGGGGCATAGCCTGTAGCTCTCCACCACATTGATGTTCTTCCTACATCTTCAAATCTATTTTGAAAAATTAGATTTTTTTAAATTGCTCTTGGCAACAGATTTGATCTGAATCTATTTAGTCTGCCACTCTTGTAAGTATAATTCAAAGGCTTCCATTTTGAGGGTCTCACTTTTTAGTAAACTTTCCTCTTTGTCTCTTTTGATCTCATCTGTCTCCTGTCCAGCATCTGTTTGCCTCTTTCTACCCCTAGCTGGCCCAGTATGGAACACAGCCCCTTGAATTTTATTGCCAATAAAAATGGTAAAGAAATAATTCACTAGAAGACATCTACACATAGGAATAACTTTTGAATGCAAGTTGGAGTTTTTACATCACTGCACCACTCTGAAAACAACTTAAACCAGGTGTCTCCATTCCTGAAAGTTTTTTAGCCTACTTGTACCAAAACATTCTCCCTGGCCAAAATTTCTCTTCAAATCTCTTCATTTCCAGTCCAGGATTTGTTCTATGATAAGATAGCATATACTTTTCTCACACACAACAAGATTTTGTAAAAAGTTACCACTGGAACCATATTATATTTTACAAATTCCATATTTTTTGGACATTTCTTCTTCATTCCTCACTCCTGTGAAAGGAGTCTGTTGTAATCTAAGATATTCTAGAACACTGGTGTCTAGTTTGTTTTTGTAAGGAAGCCAATTCATGAAAAGTAAAAATATTTAGGGACTACTTTGCAGTTAATCACAATAAAAATGTTTTTACCCTGTGTGATGTAATAATGTATATTATGTAAACAGGGATTGCATGAATTTTTGAAGGGAAGAATACAAATGAGAAAACTGACCATTCTTTATTATGCTACTAACATTTTAATACACAGGGAATTATTGAAATAGGTGACATAGAAGCAGATTCTTATCTTTTCAGCATGATGGGGACCATGAAGTAGGGGCTCTCTGTTTCACAGAAAAAGATGTCCTCTGAGTGGGGTCATGATTGAACTAAAGGTAACGTAATAAAGAACCTGATGATTTCTTCTAAATGTTAATAAAGTAAATGTCAGATGGTGAAATTTCAGGAATAATTTGAAGATAATATAGTGAACATGGAAAATACATGTCTGTGAAAAGTGAAAGAATATGCTTTATTGAATTCTTATTCAATAAAGGCCTTGTACAAGATACTTTACATAATTATCATATTTAATCTTCACTAAAATCTCCATAACCCCACACCAGCATACAGAAATAGAAAATGTCCTCAGGATTGAGTTAAACAAGTATATTAAACAAAGTTATAAATTCCATGCAAAAAGAATATTAATAGCAATTGGCTTTCTGGATTAAATGTATCCCTAATTAAGGTACTTAGATGTCAATGATTTTACCTTTTGTCTCTAAGACTTGTATCTTTTCCTTCCTTCTCAGTAACAGTGATTTCCCGGGCTCCCTTGAAAGCTGGCTTCTATTTATGTTCTGTGGATATGAGATACCATGGGACATGAAGAACATGGAGAAAAGGGAAGATTTTCTTATCTCTGTATCCTTCACTGCTTGTCGTTGAGTCTCAGGAAGTGGCTTCACTCCTTCCTGACCTAGACTTTGGTCAAATAGCCACCCTTGATGCACTTGATGGTCCCAGCAATAATGGTTGGTTAGTCACTTGCCCATGATCCTTACTCCACTAGTCCACCTCTCTCTTGAGTGATCAGACATCAACCACAGGGCTTCTCTTTCAAGATCCAAGCATAGATGCATCTTCATCACATTCCATAACTGGTTTCAAATATACCAGCTCTGGGTCCTGTGAACTAGTAACACCACCTGCCCCATGCCATTAACTTTGCTTGAGACATCTGCTGCTCCTGATCTCTGTCTTATCTTACCCTTCACTCTCAGCCCTTCCAACACACAGTATTTAATAAAAGTTATGTTTTCTCGACTAATACTGAATATATCTGACAATATTCTACAGAGCAAATAATTATGAGACTGGATTTGAATAGTTATTGCTTAGAACACAAAAGCAATGTCTTTACTATCCTAAATAAGAGACCTGGGGATAGAAAAGCCTGTGATCAGGAGAGGGACACGAAGAGCAGTATTGACATAGGGATGGTTTGAAGACCATTCCTTTACTCATCAAATATTGTCCATGTACCTGAACAGTCTACTGGCTTTCAGGTAATTACCTTGTTTCATACTATATTAAAACAAAATCAAGGCTAATAAGAATGAACTACCTCAATGCCTGCCACCATCAAATGACATGACTTCTCTAAATATCCTTTATCCAGGCCAATCATCCCACCTCCATTTTGGATCCTTTCTTCTCTCAAGTACTTTGGATTGCTTGACTGGCTTTCTCTTCCCAGCTAAATTTATATCCTGGAGCTCTTTCCTTTTAATACATAAACGTGATAGACACAATGCTCCCCAATTGATCCATAGACTCTAATCCCTGGAACCTGTGATTATGGAAGGTACGTGGCAAAAACAAAAACAAATAACAACAAAAAAAACTTCGCAGATGCAATTAGGGTTCCAGAGTTTAAAATAGGCAGGTTATTCTGGATCGATCAGATGGGCCAAATCTAAATATATGAGCTCTTAAAAGCAGGAGATATGAAGCAAAAAGGGAAAATCAGAAAGATCTGAAGCATGAAAAACACTTGATGCGTCTTTACTGGCTTGAAGATAAGAGGGAAAACATGACGGAAAGGCAGATGCCTGAAGAGCTGAGAGACGCCCAGCTGACAGCCAGGAAGGAAACAGAGAATGGAGCCCTAGAGCCACAGGAATTGAATTCTGCCAAAAACCTGAAGGATATTGGATACAAATCCTTGCAACATAGTCCTACAGACACTTTGATTTTGTCTCTGCAAGCCCCTCAGCTGAGAGGATCAGCTGACCCAAATTCTGATGGGTTTGTGACCCATGGCACTGTGAGGGCTTGAAAGAGTACCAAGTGTATCCACTAGGTTTGGGGTCATTTATTATAGCATCAATAGGGAACTATTAGAATTAAAATGAACAGTTACTTTCAAAAGTAATTTACAACCTAATATAACATCTTTGCTAAACTGAGAACTTCCGGCTACCATATTTTTCTCTTCCCCTTTGGTCAATCTTCTTCAAACAAAATTCCTTTGCTCACTTTCTGTATTACCCGGCTGGCCCTGCTGTGACAAAAATGCTACAGCCTGTGTGGTTTACACAACAAAAAAATTCTTTCCTTCCAGATCGGAGGGCTTGAAGTCCCAGATGAAGGTGCCCATAGGACTGATCTCAGGTGAGGCCTCTTTCTGTGACTTGCAGAGGCCACCTTCCTGCTGTGGCCTCATGTGGCCTTTCCACAGTGTGCAGGCATGCCTCATGTCTCTTGTTTCTCTCTTTTCTACAAAGTTAGCAGTCCTGTTGTATTAGGATTCCACCCTTATGGGGGCGCCTGGGTGGCTCCGTGGGTTAAAGCCTCTGCCTTCGGCTCAGGTCGTGATCCCAGGGTCCTGGGATGGAACCCCACATCAGGCCCTCTGCTTAGCAGGGAGCCTGCTTCCTCCTCTCTCTCTCTGCCTGCCTCTCTGCCTACTTGTGAATTCTGTCTGTCAAATAAATAAACAAAAGTCTTAAAAAAAAAAAAAAAAGGATTCCACCCTTATGGCTTCAACCGAACCTAATTACTTCCTTTAAGTCTCTATCTCCAAATACAGTCACGTTCGAATTTGGGGAGAAGGCACAATGCAGTCTATCACATAGTTACTTCCTCATTGAAACAGCTTCTCTTCCATTCATTCATGGAAGCTTTTTTTTTTTTTTTTTTTTTTTTTAATACAGATTTTTAATTATTTATTTGACAGAGAGAGATCACAAGTAGTCAGAGAGGCAGGCAGAGAGAGAGGAAGGGACGCAGGCTCCCTGCTGAGCAGAGAGCCCAATGCGCGGCTTGATTCCAGGACCACGGGATCATGACCGGAGTTGAAGGCAGAGGCTTAACCCACTGAGCCACCCAGGTGCCCCATGGAAGCTGGTTTAACCACAAGTCATCGATGACCTCTCTTTGACGTGGCCTCAATCTGTCTTATCTAAAGAAATTTGCCCTTTCCACAGCCAGCTCTCTGCCCACCGAGAGAATTTTAAGTTGTAAAACCTCAATGACATACATTTTCATTTGGCTTTCTAACCAGTAATACTATATTTAACAAGAGTAATACTTACCTGCAACAATGTATCGGTTTAAATAACTTCAAAAATTCTATATTGAGCAAGGATTTCCACTTATCTCTTATGCACCCTTTAAAAAGTATTGCACATTGTAAACACTTGAAACAAATGATGCAAAACAACAATTTTGATTTCTTATGAAATTTGGCAACGTAAGATCTGAGTTAGCCAAGTAACTAAATGAATTAAAGTTAAAACATTCATGTTACACAAGCAAGAGAAACCCCTTCCACAATGCAAAGTTTGAGCACTAGCTAAAACCTGTAGAATTTCAGAACTGTGACTATGATGACATACGTGGGCAAAGGGAATAAGTATGATATGATCCAGATTTGTAGATTGGTAGATGAGAGATCTTCTAAATGTTTGTGTTTTTTTTTTTTTTTCTGGAAAACACTCAGAAGATTTTCAGAATGACCAGATAGAATGGTAGCTGTGAAGTTAAAAATTAATACATGTGTCTCAAATTATGATAAAGTCTGATTGTGTTTGCCACAAGAAAGAGAGTTGGATGGATTACTTTCCCAAACTTGTGGTAAGACACCTTTGTCAGGTGTTCCTCCCCAGGTCATGCAGTGAAATCAGACTTGGGAGGCCCTATATCTGCAAAAAAATCCCAAAGGCGCCCCACTTCTTAAAAATCTTAGACAATGCTTGAAGCTACCAACATCAGTTACCTAGACAATTTGTTTTTATGAAAATTGTTCTACTTTTTTATAAAGAGTAATGACACTTTCACTATGATAAAATAATAATATTTTTAAAAGATTTTATTTACTTACTTGACAGAGAGAGAGCACAAGCAGAGGGAGCTGCAAAGGGAGAAGTAGGCTCTCTGATGAGCAGGGAGCTCGATGCCAGACTTGATCCCAGAATGCTGAGATCATGGCCTGACTTGAAGGCAGACACTTAACTGACTAAGCCACCCAGGTGCACCAATAAAATAATATTATTAACAGATCACCTATCTTAGGTGCATCTTTCGCTCTCCCACTACCCCTGCAGTAAAGTGTCTGTCTTATTGCACAGCTGAGGATGGTTTTAGAGGTGATAAATAACTCCACTGAAACATTCAAGTTCAAAGGAAGGACAAGGTGAAGCCAGAAAGTGAAATCTAGGCTTGTATCTAGGGGCACACTCCGCCCCTACATGCTATTTGCAATGACCCTGGCAACTGTGTCTACATGGGCTTTCTTGAGATATTTCTTAGGGTAGAAGAGGGGACAGAAAAAAACTTTTCACATTATTTCCTTTTCAGATATCTAAAATAGTCCCAGGGGAAAAAGCTTTGTACTTTTTGGTGATAGAAGTGAACCCTAGGTGCAGATTTTTACCTGCACACTGTCACACTCCCTAAAACGGGTTTGGAGCTTCCAGGCAGCATTTCCATTATCCTCCAATTAATGTGGAAGTGAGTCCTTAGGAGGAATTTTGCTTCTTTTCACTTGAAATGCATCAGAGAAAGGAATGCCAAAACACTGGCACTTTAAAAAACTTAAGTAGTTTTTGTAAAGAAGCATAAATATATTAAGCTCATCTGTATACAAACCAAAAGAGAGAGTAAATCAAATGATGGAAACAACAGTCATTTCCCTTGTTAAGTTAACCTATCTCCAGGATTGACACAATCACATACAACTTTAGAGGTTAGGCACAAAGCCCCTGTCTCAAACAATACTTAACCTGAAAATATTTGAGACAATTTTTAAATATACAGATCAAATTCAAAAGTCTCTTCTGAATATCCAGGCAACAGTTTAGAAAAGCACACAGTATGTGACAATTGTTATAATAACCCAAAGTAGGGGAAAAATATATTTTTTGTTATTAAACTTTTTCAGTATCATTTTTACTATTGACTTTAGACAAGTGAAAATGTATGGAATTAGCTATGGGTCATATGAAAATAGAAGTTTGTATCCTAGATTGTCCTGTAACTAACCTTGTCTCACCCAGAGTGCTAGTTCCCTATTGTTAGCTGCTAAACTCATCTGGTCACTGAAGAATCTCTGAGGCTTCTGCAAGGTCAGGCCATCTGACCCTTCTGGGGAAGTAGAAGGCTGCCCACCCACGCTGCCCCACTGCCCGCTCTGCAGACACCCAGTGGTACCTAACATAGGCTGAGGCTGAGCAGACTGAAGCTCAAGGCCGACTGCCTGAACTCTCTAGAACCCCTGTGAGGACTTCAGAATGTTCTGACATCCCAGTTTATTCTTCCATTCTCTTGCAGAACGAAGGAATTCTGTTTTTTCTCCTTGAAATGTTTACCTCATGTTTCAGTTTACTGCATTGTTCTATAGTGGATACGCATTTCAAGAATTGGGGAAAAAAGTGGGGCACCTGGGTGGCACAGTCGGTTCAGCATCCATTTCTTTGTTTCAGCTCAGGTGCTGATCTCAAGGTCATGAGATCAAGCCCTGCATTGGGCTCCACATTCAGTGGGGAGTCCGCTTGAACATTCTCTCCCTCTGCCCCTCTCTCCACTCATACATGCACTCTCACTGTCTCTCTCTCTCAAATAAATAAATAAATCTTAAAAAAGAAACAAACAATTGGGAGGGAGACAAACCATAAGTGACTCTTAATCTCACAAAACAAACTGAGGGTTGCTGGGGGAGGGGGGTTGGGAAAAGGGGGTGAAGTTATGGACATCGGGGAGGGTATGTGCTATGGTGAGTGCTGTGAAGTGTGTAAACCTGGCAATTCACAGACCTGTACCCCTGGGGATAAAAATATATTATATGTTTATAAAAAAAATAAAAAATTAAAAAAAAAAAACAGAGAGAGAAGAAAGGGGAAAATGAAGGGGGGTATAGTCAGAGGGGGAGATGACCTATGAGAGACTATGAACTCTGGGAATCAAACTGAGGGTTTTGGTGGGTGGTGAGCCCAGTGATGGGTATTAAGGAGGGGTACGTGTTGCATGGAGCACTGGGTGTTATACACAATGAATCATGGAACATGACATCAAAAACTAATGATGTATTCACTGAGCTGTACCCCTGGGGCTAATAATACATTATATGTGAATTAAAAATTAAAAATTAATTTAAAAAGTGATGTACTGTATGGTGACTAACATTAAAAAAATAAATAAAAATTTTAAAAAAGAAATAAACAAACAAACATAAAACCAGAAAAAAAGCAAAAACAGAATTGGGAAGGCAAGGACACACACACTCACACAGAGGGACAATGTGTAAGAGACCTATTTGAAACAAGAATGAAACCTATCTTCTACTAAGGATAAACCTTTCACCAAGATGTGTGCGGGGGGGTTGAACAGAAGGTCTAACAGAGGGTACACATGTATGCCTACAATTATTTCTTTTTCATAGTTGACTATGCAAAGTATTTCAATATGACCTGTTATAGGATGCAGAATTTTAATTGAAGATTGTGTGAAGCTAACAAAAATAAAGGACAGTCCTTATAGAATGTAATCATTATACAATATAACATTCTTAGGTGAATAAGAATTTCATTTTAATGGGCAAAATTTTCAGGTCAAGAGCCTGAACAATAGGGGCACCTGGATGGCTGTCGGTTAACCATCTGCCTTCAGTTCAGGTCATGATCCCAGGGTCCTGGAATCGAGCCCCACATCAGGCTCCTTTCTCAGAGTGGAGCCTGCTTCTCCCTTTCCCTCTGTCTGTACTCCCCCTACTTATGTTTGTGCTTGGTCTCTCTCTGTCAAAAAAAAAAAGCGTGAAAAGTGAACTGGAATGATCATTTTATATTCATGATTTGATGCTGCCTATCTCTCCTCTGCCACTTTGGGCTTTGAGAAGAAAGGGGAAGTAATCAATATTTACCATGCGCAACACTATTTTCCTGATCCCTTTGATACTAAACTACAGGTCAGGTGGTTGAAGGGTGGGAGAAAGAGAAGTTGGGCATAAAATCAGTCCAGTGCTTTTCTCTACTTTTGTTTTTCTCTCTCTTTTTTTTTTTTTAAGATATTTATTTATTTATTTCAGAGAGAGAGAGAGAGAGAGTGAGGGAGAGAGAGAAAGAGACAGAGAGAGACAGAGGGGAGTAGGGGAAGGGGCAGAGAGAGAAGCAGACTCCCCTCTGAGGAGGGAGCCCTACACTGGGCTCTGTCCTAGCACTCTGGGATCATGACCCGAGTGTTTAACCAGCCAAGCCACCCAGGCACCCCATCTGCCTTTTTTATTTTAAAAAAGTAATAATACTAAAAGTAAAGATTAGTCGGTAAATAAGTGTATTAGCCAGGATTCTCCAAAGAAACAAAGCCAACTCTGTGTGTGTGTGTGTGTGTGTGTGTGTGTGTAGAGAGAGACAGAGACAGAAAGGGAGACAGAGAGATAGATAAAAGAGAGAGACAGAGAGATAGATTTATTTTAAGAATTTGATTCATGCAATTGTGGAGGCTTAGCAAGTCCAAAATCCACCCAGTAGAGAGCAGGCTGAAGACTTAAGGAAATTGCAGTTAAAAGTTTAAAGTCAGTTAGCTGATAGAATTCTACTCTCTCTTGCTTGGTAAGAGCAGTCATTATTATTTCTTTAATTAAGGCCTTCATATGACTCAATAAGGGCCTGCCACATTAGGGAAGATAATCTGATTTGTTCCAAGTCTACTGATTTAAATGATAGTCTCATTAAAAAATATCTTCACAGAAACATCTAGAATAACTTCTGACCAGCTTTTTGGGTAGGGTGGCTAAACCTAGCTGACACATAGTAACTCATAATCAGTTACTTTTTCCATGTAACAAACTACAAAAATCATAGTGGTTCAAAGCAGCAAACATGTAGACAGTTGGCACTGTGCTCAACTGTAGACAAAGGGGACCTTCTTCTGATCTTAACTAAGCTCATTGATGTTTCTGTGATGGCTGCCAGGTTGGCTGGGGCCTGGTTCTTCTAGGATGGCCTCAGGTGAGATAAATGCTCTTTACTCCATGTGATCTCCCATTACCTAGCAAATTAGCCCACCCTTGGTCACAGAGCAGCTGGGCAAGGTTCCAGGAGCCAGAGAGCTGAAGTACACCAAACCTCCCGAGGCCCCTGGCCCAGAACTGGTTCCATGTCTCACAGTTATTGGCCAGAACAAGTGACGAGGCCATGCTGATCCAATGTGTGGGAAAGAAACTACCTCCTGATTAAAAAAAAAAGAAGAAGAAGAAGAAGAAGAGGTAAAACTTGAAAATGGATGAAGAAGATAGACATGAAGGGGTAGAAAAGAGGCTCTGGGGAAATTCGTGATTTATGGGCTTTACATAATGAAAAGATTTAGGGAAATTCTCTCATTTATCTTCGTATCAGATACTAGGTATGCTTGTGGGACTTGGGTCAGCCCATCGTATAGTGCTGGTGCTTTATAAAGGAAGGAAGGAAGGAAAGAAGGGAGGAAAGAGAAAAAAGAAAAAAGAAAAAAAGCCAAAGGGTACATTTATTCAAGATGGTTTAAAAAAAATGTTTACTTAGAAATCTAAAAACAAAGAGACATTGGCTTTTAAATGTAGACCATCTAGGGAAGAAATTTACCCTGAGTGGAAAAGATCATAAAAGGGCTGGCAATTTATCTCCTACATTTCTTTGCAAAGGGCAAAACGTCTCAGGCACCTGTTAGAGTTTTCCCTCAGTCTTGGTTCTGTGCTGGAATTTATGCTGAATTTCAAAGCAAAGGAGCAGCAACCCTTACTCGAAGTTGTTGGTTTGAAGCATCCCTCCTCCGCTCCCCCACTACTCAAATTTAGGTTTGTGCTCTCTCTCTCTCTCTCTATCTCTATCTTTCTATCTCTCTCTTTAAGATTTTTTTTAAGTTTATTTTTGAGAAAAAGCATGCAGGAGCTGGGGAGAGCGGCAGAGCAGGTAAGCAGAAGCCCTGCTGAGCAAGGAGGTCGTATGGACTCCAACTGGATCCCAGGACCCTGAGATCAAGACCTGAGCCTAAGTCACTTCACTGACTGAGCCACCCAGGTGCCCTAGGTCACTCTTTTCTTCTGTTTTACACCAGGGCAGTTGGGAGAAACAGACATATAATAGCCCAAGAATTCAATACTTAGGAAGAAGACAATGGGGGTGCAGGGTTTTCAAATCTGAATCCTGAGGGGCCTGCTACCTCATCAAGATTGAAGTTGCCCACCTTCCCAGGCTTCTACAGAACAAGAAACACCACAGCAGAGTGTAGGAGGCCATCTGATAGAGGCTCTGAGACGTGGCATCCTGCGATTTGCACACCACCCTCAGGGCCACACAACAAGTTTAAGTTTTTCGTGAGGTAGGCTGTGGCCAGCCGGCAAACCGGCCATGATTTCATCTCATCGCCCCCAAGTGGGTTGGTTCACAGCCAAGTGTCCTGACACGAGGCCACCACAAAGGCCAATCCATCACCCCCAACTGGCATACGCTGAGCAGAACGGGTAGGGAGTCTGAGGGGTTCCATCAATGCCCATACTTTGTGCTCTGCACAGCCTGTGTTCCCCTCCGGGCTGAACTGATGACCTTTCTGTCAACTGTTGCTTTCCTGTGGAAAGCTATATATCAGTGGCGTGATTCAGAGACTCGGAGCCCCTGAATGCCTCCCAGTACCAGGACTGTGCCTGCTGCCCCGACAGGCAGCGTGAGATATTACAACAATGCCTAGCCTGCCATAGGTCAGGTCCCTCACTGAGCAGCTGGCATACTTCATGCCATCTTCCCTTCTTCTATTAGAAAGAAACATATGAGGTATCAGATCCCAAGAGAAGCAGTATAAGCATAGAGAAGCAATATAAGATCCCATGATAAGCAATGCCTTTTTTTTTTTTTTTGAATGTACAATTTTTCTCTTCTGTTTTTATGGGAATTGTATGGTTCACCAAATATTAATCTATTACATAAAGGGAATTGTTGGCAGAATTTCCCCGGGATCTTTAGGTCATAAGGAATGTGAAAAGGCTTACTACCAATAGGACATAAAATCTGAAACTCCTGAGACCTCTCAGCCGAGAGGAAAATAATACATGTCAAACAGCAGAAACACACATTTCAGAAACCCTGGCTCTTCCTGCTTGTGGAAGCAGCCCCAGGCCCAGTCTCTGGAGATCTGAAGGAATCCAAAAACGGGGTCTCATAAGTGGGCCTAGACAGTTCTTTTCATGTGTTTAGATCCAGCTCCCTTGTGGACATTTGTTGCTGGAAAGTCCCCACAGAAGTTTCTTTCCATTGCCATGCCTGCTAGCGCCTATGGGAGTGGGGGAGGAGGCTGCTCCAGGATTTTGTGCAGGATGCTTCATCTTGGGGCTCCCAGAGTCTACCACCTAATTGCAAGGGCAAACTGGCTCCGGTTCTCTCCACTGAGCTGAAGTGGAACTGGGCCGTGAGCAGAATGGAAATAAGAATCTTCTTCTCCAGCTTCTCTGTTCTTCCTCCCTGGGCACCAAAGTAGACATGTGGGTAGCTACAGTCATGCTTAATGGAGTCCCTTGTGAAAACAATTTCTTCAAGTTCTGAATTTGCCCGTTGGTCTGAGGACCCACACCCACGTGCATGGGAATGGTCAGAAGACAGCTATCTTGTACAGATGTGGGGCCATTCTGTGTCCTCCCAACCTACATCCTATCTTTTCCTCCAAACATGCTTTCAAAACTCTACTTTAATTCTCTTTTGGTGGAGAAAATGATAAATCCAGTAGAGCCAGGTAAAGACTGAGAATTCCAAAGTTTTTACCTCAGACACATTTTATGTTCAGTTAAAGCTCAAGTTAAGACCACCAAGGCACTTGTGTCCATTTATAAATGACACAAATTCCCAAGTACCATGTTTCAAAAGGTCTGGCTTATTAAAAGAAATATTCTATGATCAAATAAAATGGGATACAGGGCAGTGTAAATCAACTATCGGAGGTTTGGGATGCACAATGATGCTCAGGGTACAGAGAACTTCTGCATAAAGAAATTCATCTGACTTTGCCTAAATCAGCTTTGCCAAAACATATTTGACAACAGGCACTCCCCCCCCTTATTTTTTTAAATCATTTCCCTAATGTCTGTTTCCTGAGGAATCCATTCAAATTGCACAGAACAGAAATTGGCTAATACTACTATGAGAATATTCTAGATGAATTTTAGTTAACAATCACTTCTGGTCAGTTACTTGTTAAATTAATGTGAGAAGAGTGTTGTCATTCACTCTGTTGCTTTCTAAATTCATGTCAGACCAGTTTTCACACTCAGAAGCAGAGTGAGGCAAGTGGTACACGGATTGGACCAACAGACAGTGGTGTTCTTGAGTGACCAGGCCTCCTAGGCGGGTGCTGGACCCTGTCACAATGTGGGATGGTAAGGCCATGCTTGCAAGATCCTTCTACTGTCAAGGGGAACTGATAAACCAATTTCTGGTGAAATCTCCTAGTTTTTAAATGTTGGCAACTAGATTTATGTATTTTTTTGCAAAAAGAAAGGAAGACATTTCACAGGCATTGTCCCCCACCCCCGCCACCAACAAAATAAAACAAAACACTTTTGGATGGAATCCAGTCCATGGGTTGCCAGGTTAATCTTCATTATTCTGAATCCAGATGGTCAGAAGTAAAGGAAAATTCTCCTGGGTTCTTAATTCAGGCTGTGTTCTTAAATTCTGACTGCTTTTAACTGTTGTATACAGGGTGCTTATTGAAGTAAATAACAGAGTGCTTGGTATTATTTTATTATTGGCATGAGTTTGTAATTGATCTCCGGTGAAAGGGGGAATTATGAAGTAGGTGTTCACAGGAACTTGACTCTCAAGTGAAATCTTTTTATACAGTGGAAGTCAATAGTCAGTGCTCTAGGCCACACTCCCTCTGGGGATGTTAAAGATTAATTTAGTTTGGAACGACACTTTAAAATATAATTTAGTGATAAACTTTGCCATTACATTATTACCTTAAGTGTCTGAACTCTAATACATTATCATCAAGGATGAAAAGAACATTATTTTAGAGAAATCTACAGTTTGGGGGAAGTTTTAATATTTAAGTCGCTTGAGAATTATTTACAGCCCTAGCAGAAAATGTGGATCAAATGCAATTACCCCTCAATGGTCCATATGGGGCTTATCCTTAATGGTATTTTCACTGTAGGCTGTTTCAACCGTGCCATCCAGCTCTGAAAACCAACCTTAATAAAAAGGGGCCAGCTTTTACATACATACACAGACACATATATGTACACCCCCCCCACATTATGTATATATATATTATATATTTCATAAAATAACTTCATTTGACATTGATTGGATAATATGTCATATCGTGTGATCCTTGCTAATGTCGAAATGATTTTCTGGATTGTTCTTACACACGATTTGCAATAGATACACAATGGAATGTGTTAATCTCTTACATATTTTGCCTCCAGAGAAAGTCAATGCAAAATGACATCCTTTAGAAAAAAATAGAAACTTTTATTAATATGCAGCTTGTTTTATATTGTAGGCAATTTTATGCATTTTTGTTATCATCCCATTTTGTAAATTACATATACCTGACAAGCCATCATTTTATTTTTTAGAAATCACATCAAAATTTTGAGAAGGGGATTAATCTTAAACAAATGGTTTCTTTTTGCAAAGGCTATATCAACTTTATGTCTTTTTACAATTCAGGATTTTGGAAAATCAATTTATTGATGTGGGCCACAAATATATAAAATATATGCTTGAACTGCATTATTGTTATCTTTGCCCTTGATTTAATGATTCTTCAGTTACTTCTCTGTTTTCTCTACAGTTTAAGAAAAATGATATTTGAAAGAACAGAAATTATAAACTTTTCTTCTATTCTCTTCAGGGGAATGAAAAGATTTTTTTTTTTTTTTTTTAATTTAGAAGAGATCAAAGAAACAGGCAAGAAGAAGAGAGTGGCTGGCAGAGCTGAGGAAGGACGGGAGGAGGCAGATTTTTGGCAGAACTGAATGTGTTAATCTGCAGTGAAATTAGCGATTTAAAAAAGTATTTCTCAGCTGCACATCTAAAAAAAATTTATGGGTCTAATTTTCCTTTGGAAATTTAAAATGTTACAAACTCATAAGATATAATTATCCAAGTTTTTCCACCCTACACTCACCATGCCCACAGAAAGGAGTGGGGATTATGTATGGATGCAAATGGGATGACTATTGCAAAGGATTTAGAAACATTTCAATAAACATACTTGCAAATATTTTCGGTATTTTAAAAAAGTAGGACACATATGTTAAATTCAAGTGAGGAGGGCCTAAAAGGGAATCTCCAAGTGCACAGTTTGCTTCTATATTTGTGTGAACCATTTGGTTAAGTATTTTACAAAATATCTACACTTTATTTTCCAGTCCTTATGGAATTTTCAAAATACTGTATATCCTACAATAGACTTTTCAACATATGTGTAAGCTGTAGTGTGAAAATAATTGTGGAAATAATTCTAGATCTATATAATTCCACAACCTACTTGCCTTGAATTGGCGGAATATGTTTTTCATGTAAGTATGTATCGAAAATGTTTAAGTGTTTCACACAAAACTCCTCCTTGAGATCTACAAGCATCCCTGCAATTGACGAGGCTTTGCCAACCAAAGGAAATTAGCAAAGATAACATTTAATAACACCAACGAAGAGAGCTCTTACTTTTGTCAGATCTCTTTGAAATGTGTAGAAGTTTGGGTGAAATATAAACATGTTTAGTTAACACACTCATCCTTTACCTCAGAAGGTATTTGCTGGTAGGGACTGCTCTGGACACTGGGGCTTTCCAGAAATTAATTATCTAATGACCTTTCTGGAGAAATTGAAAGATCACTACGGAGGGGCTCTTTTCTATTCCATCTTCTGCCAGGAAAAATCTTTTCTCAGATTGTGGGGTCTTCCTATTCTGTTCTTGAAAGTTACTGAGAGTCGTTTTAAATAGCCAAGGCTTTTCTATAACCTTCTCTTCCCTAAATTTCCTCCTCCTCCAGCTTTTCTTTACCCACTTAAGATGTTACGAGAATTATCAAAGAAAAACTAGCACTCAGCAGAACTATACACATGTGGATGCTAAATAAATACTTTTGATGATGATGAATGTTGGCAAGTCTCCATGGAAGAAAGACCTTACACAAAAGATGTTATAATTATTATGTTTAAATGATTATGCTATAATTATTATGTTAAAAATCTCCCATGCTCTCAGATGCTGCTTGGTGGTGGCAGGGCTGTGACATTCTCATTAAACCTCATCTATTGCAAAGGCACTTGCCACCTTCACAAGCAACGGAAAGACAGTGGTTTGGCCAGAGCAACCTACCTGAGTTACAGGCGGAGGAATATCCTGGAGCACTCTCTCCCTCTCTCCTTTTCTTACTCCACAAAGTTCATTCACACCAAATTTAAATGAGGCTCAAAAATGTTACCTACTTTTCCTGGGGTTAAATCACTTTTAGAGGAAAGATGATAAAAGTAAAATAAATGAATGTCTAATGATGAAATATTTTATTAGAGGGGGGTTCCACTGCAGAAAGTCTTTGCATTCAGGGTCAGTTGTCCATGGATTTCCAGGGTCCAGAGATGCTAACCTACATGCAAGTATATTTCACAGAGGTATAGAGGAGTGTCCTTTGTTGTGGTGAGCACAGGGTACTGTGTGTAGGTGTCGAATCACTACATCAGGCACCTGAAACTAATTACATTGTATGTTAATAACTGGAATTAAAATAAAAGTTAAAAAAAAAACAAAAAAGAAGTATAATCTAGAGAATTATTATTATTATTATTATTAATTTGCTTTTTTGGGCCCTTGTACTTCCTAGACTGAGAACAACAGGTAGACTGGATGACCGTTCATAGACTCTAGTCAGTACATTGATGATCTTTTGCCAACCTCAGAGCATTCTCTAGAATTCTGGCGCAGGCTGAGCTCAGCTTGGCTTTTAGCTCTGGCTGAGGCAGCAAATGTGTCAGAGTAAATGGACCTCTCTTTGTTGACATCCAGTAGAATTGCCAAGTTGCCTGTGGTTGAGGAGATTTTGGGGTTGTCCTGGTTACATCAAAATGCATTTTATCCTTGGGAACCAAAAACCACTAGTAGTCTGAATTTTTATCACTCTTGATAAGGTTTTCAAAGAGCCACGGTTTTGAGTGGCATGCTGGTACTGCCCCACATTTCTGACCTCATCCAGGGTAAGGTGGTGGGGGCCATACAGGTTTAGAGGCAGACCCTGGTTCACAGGCAACTTGAGACCTTCCCTTGCTGAAAGTAAAGAGCCCACCATACCTCCTAACACACAGAAGGGTCAAGTTCATCCTAATTACATTACCAATTACCACCCCTCATTGTTACGTCAAATTCATAAAATTCTTCCCTTCAGATAAGAGAGAGGTGGGATAAAGGAAGAAATGAGTTGAAGGCAGCACAACCCATCTGTTAAGAGGACTTTAAGTGAGTATATTCAGACAGGAAGGAATGGCACAAGAGTAAAAAGACAAGTTCACAAACCAAAGTTGGAGGATTTGGGATTAATTGAAATCCTCAAGTGGTGCATGGTAAGTGACTGCCTATTTAGAGCCAACAGATAGGTTTCCGTGAGGTTAAGGAAGCGAAAAATCCCATACGAAGCTACTGAGATGTTAAATTCTAATTAGAAGTGTTAATTAAAAAAAAAAATTCCAATTTCATCAGCGAGAGTGCTTTTGTTGTTCCGATTCTCTTTGCTACAGTGAATCCTAAGTATTCTGACTCACTTTGTTCCAATATTATTTGCCACTTCTATAGGGTAGAGAAAAGTTGACTATAGCCATAAGAGCATGGAGCATTAGAGTGCTATTTCCGGGGCCGCCATGATAAGAGGCCTATGGGTATTTTCATGGAAAATTTCTGTTATCATTTCTCCAGTGTAGGAATTCATTGTGGCTCAAAGATTAGCAAATCAAGTATGGGGCTCTCAGGAAGGAAAAGTATCTATGTACTTCTTCACAACATCCTTTTGCCATTATTTTCTGCTTCTTAAAAGCCTACGAAAACAGTTAAGTGAATTTCCCAAATTTAGATGAGGTTATTTTGTATTGTGTAATAAGTTAAATATAAAGTAATAATATCATTTAACAAGACACTTTGCAGACCATTAATCTATAATGAGGATTAAACTTTTTGAATAAGCATGGAAATATTAGCTACGTGAACTTATTTAAAAATTAAACATTAAATTAAATTTAATATTTAACCAATTTCCAAAAATATGCAAGGGGATATTAATGTTTTTATTTCAATAATTATAATCAATGTTCCAAATTATTTAATGTAAACCTAAATGTTTTCTATTATGCTTTTTATTTATGCCTGGTTAATTTCAATTTTATTGTAAATGTTAGAGAAGAAATTGTTATATATAATATTTAAAAAGTGTTTCAAACACAATCTAGAGCATAGGATGACCTATTCAGTAAAACATACAGTATAACCTATTCTTACATTGAATATTTATTTTTTAGCCACAATAGTCATTTTAAACCATTGTAGTTAATATAAGGTATTTTTAGAAAATATACATATATTTCTATTTAAATACACAATTTTTCCCAAAGAGATGATGTCATCTTATACATATTTAGGGTGGCTCTTCCAATGCTAATAGGAAAACAATATAATTAAAAGAGTCAACGTATTAAATCCCCAAAACCCACCATTTCCAAGTATGACTCTTTTAAATCATCTTGCTATATTAAAGAATCTGCAATAAGTGGATGATGTTTTATTTGCAAATTATTATAGAATACATGTAAACTAGCTTAAGGAAAAGTGGAAATAGGTACCTTTTTTAAGCTCTTCATTGATAGAATGATGCAAGTATCTTCCCATCTTTTTTTGAGCGAAAAAGACCCTTTTTTTCCCTATCATTCTTTATGGGATCTAAGACCCTCTCATTTTTTCATGCTGCCTCCTATATGCTCAGAGCCTCCAGTTGCAATGGCTTCCTCTACCCCATCAGCCTCACCCCGACCCAAGGACAAGGGTAAACCCTTTCATTTCCACATTCTACATCACAATATAACTGGATCCCATTTTTCCAAAGTGCTTTTATCTGCAACAGACATGAAAAAATCCTGCTTAGGTTTTTAATATTATAGAAGTAGAATTTTCAGGTCTCAGGATGGATCAGTGAGTCCTTAGACATAAATAATTTGTCCATTTCAACATGCATCACATATGGTAGATTCCACATGACAGAAGATTAAGACAAATACTTCAGTCATTAATTTCTGTTTATTTTTATTCAT
This sequence comes from Mustela lutreola, assembly GCF_030435805.1. NCBI lineage: Eukaryota > Metazoa > Chordata > Mammalia > Carnivora > Mustelidae > Mustela > Mustela lutreola. The sequence continues at coordinate 61,591,735 of NC_081298.1, read as the reverse complement.
CATTAGCCATAATTTACAAAAATTTTTGGAAGTATTTTAGGACTCTAAAATTGTTACTACACCATTTTTTTCCCATTAGTCTAATAGCTGGAATCAGACTGCCTCTGTGGGGGTACGTGGGTGGCTCAGTCGTTGAGCATCTGCCTTCAGCTCAGGTCATGTTCCCAGGGTCCTAGAATCGAGTCCTGCATCAGGTTCCCTGCTCAGTGGGGAGCCTGCTTCTCCCTCTCCCTCTGTTCCTGCCTGTGAACTCTCCCTTTCTCTCTCTATCTCAAATAAATAAATAAAATCTTTAAAAAAAAAAAAAAAAGAATGCCTCTGGGGGGAGAGATGAAACTACTTGTCTTGATAAGTATCCATGGATGCAGGAGGCTCCCCAACAACATGGATGTGGTCAGGGGCTGGTGAGTGGAGGGTGGGGGTTGATCTGCATGATACAGAAATACAAACTGATTGGTTTTGCTTTCTTGAAAAAGGAAAGAGGGAAGAAAAATTAAGACAAAAAAGATAGAATACAGAGAAAAGAGTGAGGGGGAAAAAATGGTAGAAACTATGATTAGGTGTAGGAGAAGTGAAATCTCCCTGAAGAGCTGTGACCAAAAAACATTGCAATAATGCTGATTATTTTGTTCAAAATTATGTGTATCCCTGGGATGTCCCTCTCTCCCACCTAAACCCCAAAAGAAACTGTTAGGCTGGTAGAGAGTTCCATCCATTTGAGAAACTTGTAGTAGTTAGAAGGGATGGGTTCTGTGTTTACTTTTATTTATTTATTTTTTAAAGATTTTATTTATTTATTTGATAGAGATCACAAGCAAGCAGAGAGGCAGGCACAGAGAGAGGAGGAAGCAGGCTCCCTGCTGAGCAGAGCCAGGACCCTGGGATTATGACCTGAGCCAAAGGCAGAGGCTTTAACCCACTGAGCCACCCAGGCGCCCCGGGTTCTGTGTTTAAATGAATGTAGTACACAGTGGGAAATCAGGCACCAAGGAATAATAAGAAATCAGGTACCAGGAGGTAAGTAAGTAATCTAAACCTCTTACACATTTACAGAAATCTAGAGGAGATAAGTATGGACCGTGGTACTGGGAAGTACAACTAAGCTAATGTTACTTTATTATGAGGAATTAAAAGACACCAGATCATACTACTTATTGAATAAAATGATCATTACACACAAAATCATTCTGATGAAGACAACCTTACAAATATCACATTTCTTGATTTCATCACAGTATCTGACAAAATATTTTGTAGATACAGATTATATGCAAAATATTTAAACCTGGCCCCTTTAGGTGAATTTTCAGTTGGTAGAATTATTGTAGTAAGCACTGAAGTGATATCATCTTAGAAGGTCTTCCCATCGTATGTGTTGGTCAACTCATGTGTAGACTAACACTTCAATTTAGAGAATGTTATCAAGTCACGAACACTCTGAGAGGAACAACGAACCAGTAACTCACTATAAAGAATCATTTATTGAGCCTTTTTAATTGCCACATATTAATTCTGGACACCTAGGTCTTGAAGTTAATGATCTTTGCATGTTGGCCAATGTGATAATGGTCTAGTAGCTGCTAACCAAACCCTAATGAAGGTGCATATCTGTGTCTGAAACTCTACATGTCAACCCAGTTATAGCAAAACCACCAGGCAGGAAAAGCCCATGTATTGCTTCTAGCTCCCTCTTTCTGACTCCTATTCTCTTGGATGGAGAGGGTGACTCATTCTCTATTTTGACTGTTATATTTTTGGACCCTCTCTCTTTACCTCTTATGACAATATATTCTTATGAGAAAGAATCTGATGTCCAGTACAGGTATGTGTAACTTAGTGTGGTTACAAGAAAAGTCACTGCCTTTCTCATTGCTCATTGACAACTAATTCCATGTGTCAGGAACCCTAAGTAGCCCTGAAATAAATGACTCTGCTCTCTTTGTAAAATTATTCAAGAATAAACCAGAGAAGAAGTATTTTAAGCAGGAATTTCTAAATCAAAATGAATATGTGTGTTTGTGAGGAAATTCTGAGCTCAGGAACATAAGAGTGGTGCTTCAGTTTGCCTCTGCACTCATGATTCTGAATATATGCATAATTTCATTCTGTTATCATTTCAATACAAGGCTTAACTTTTAAATCAGGGATCTAAAAAATCTGTGTAGATTGCAAAGATGTGTTTCTCCTGGCATCACAACCAAGGATTCACATCAGAATAGACACTGCCATGGGGAAAATTAGGGACATGCTTAGACAACTCAAATGTGGGAGAAACCATAAGAAGTCATGTTGAACCACCATAAATTTTACCACCAGCAGCTAAACATGGTGGATTGAGCACAATCATTCAATGCTTTTCCCTGCAAAGCAATGTGATTACCTTAAAGGAAATAAAATACATAAATTAACAAGACCAAAGATAGTGATGCTTTGAATATGTCAATGATAGAGAAGCAAATGGAGAAGAGAGAAATCAAGATAGTTGAAACTTGAATGCCCGCAGAGAATGTTACTGAGAAAAAGTGTTCATGCTGCAGAAACCCAGAATGTGGGATATCAAGAATCTCAGAAGGCATTCTGAGAATTGGTTGAACATGTAATTACTAAGCAGTTAGATATCAGATCTACTTTTTCACTCAGGGTGTCAAGCAACCACCTGGGAGAGAGGAGTTCATTCTCTGGAGAAATTCAGTTGAGGAACCTCTGGACCTAGGCACCAATAGGAACAGAAGAGCAGGGAGGTAGGGCATAGCCCTGGGGTTGGGGGAGGGGATGGAGGTTAAATGAGTCTCTATGTGATAAATGGTTGGAGCACTGCTCTTTCCAACTCACCTCTACAAACACTGGGTGGCAGTTACCCTCTCTGCACAGATTGAATCAAAATGACTTGACTCTTTTCTGCATAAGTCAGTAGGTCTCCAAAGAAAAGGCCTACAGATAACAATTGTTCTATGCTCTTCCTCCCTCTCCATCCACTCCCTTTAGGTGAAACTCATCAATACACTAGCCCCTCATGTTTTTATATCTCATTCTTAAACATGAATAACTAACCAATGATTATTGAGAAAGCCTCCGAAGTGAAAGGCCAAAAACAAGGTAGGAAAATTTAGAATGAGGGAATCAATAAATATCCACTTAAAAAATGCCCAGGCTATGAGAAAATGCTTTAAACATCTACAGTGTTCTCCGAGTAATCCAATAAGGTATTATTCTACCTATGAAATATGAACAGAAGGTGACAGGCAGGATTTGGAATGAGCTCATGGGAGGAAAGACGATGAATTTTTAAAAAATGATAGAACGGTTTGAAGAAGAAGTCAATTAAATATTCTTAAACACAGAACAAAATTTAAGGTGAGGATGGAAAATACAAGAAAAATGCTGATGGTTTTTCAGAGAGACCGGAGAATCACAAGGGAAAAGATTCACAAGGAATGAAATCAGGGATATTCCACAATACACATGTTTCTGAATTGAAAATGCCCACTGAGTAGCATTTTGAAAAAGCATTTTTCACTAAGGCACAGTCATATTAAAATGTAAGAAACTGTCAGATAAACTAAAAATAAGGAAAAAAATTCAAAGGAAAGATAAATGTCACATAAAAAGGACAAAGAATCTTAAGGGCACTGAGTTCCTCAAAAGGAGCCCAAGAAGCCACAAAATGAACTAAAATATCTTCAAAATTATGAAGGAAAGTGAAATTTACCCTATAATTTTATAATCAGCTTAACTATTATTTCATTGTGAGGATAGGATAAACCCTTTTGAGACTTCAAAAAATGTAAAAAAAAAAAAAAAAAATCCACTGCAGATTCTTTCTTAACAAACAATTGGAGGCTACTTCTTCTGCCAGAGTAAATCAAGAAATAGAACAACAACAAAAAAAAAAACAAAACAAAAAACAAACAAAAAAACTATGAGATTATTTCATCCCAGCAAAAAGGAGAAGTATTTTCCAAAAATCAGCAAAAAGAAGTTCCAATAGTTGGCAGCAGGCAAGGAAATGACCAGATACTTTGGAGCAGGAGGATGGAAAGCTCTAGAGAAAGTTCTCATAAGAATAAGGAGATGAGAAGGATTACATGATGTGTTAAATATAAACAGGAGGAGTTTCACAAAGTCATAGAATTTGTGAAAATTCATGATAAGTGAGGTAAAAACATAAGCAAATGAAAAATCTAGGCATTGTTAATTATAAGAAAAGCAAAAATTTGTAAAAAAAAAAAAAAGAGAGAGAGAGAGACAAGTAGTAAGTGTTTATTATTTGGTTTAGCAATGAAAATACATATTCATCATAAAGCTAAATACCAATTTAAACAGAATTTTTATGCTAGCTATTTTAGGGGAATAAGAGGAGATAGTGTTATATAAAGTCTTCATTATCATTTTCCATGATTATATGGTAAAAACTAGGTAAAAAATAGCAATATAAACATGTAAACACTATATAAATACCATAAGAAACAGCTAAAGGACTTGAAATAGATTACCCTGGAGAGGATATTATGGAAAGTAGGAGAGCAGAAAACTGATACTGTGTTTGCAGTTTTGTGGTGCTATCCTACTTTTTAAACTACACTCATATATTGTTTTTTTGGAAACAACAAAAAAGAGCTACTTACTCCTTACATCAAAAGACAGGAACACTCAACCAGATCACATGGCGATGTTTTTACTGCATTTATACAAATACAACATATAAGAACATCCATTTTCAGTGTTCCACAGATTATGTTGAAATAAGTAATACTAACAAAAATATGTACAGGGGCACCTGGGTGGTTCAGCCAGTTGAGTCTGGCTCTTGGTTTCAGTTCAGGTCATGATCTCATGGGCCCTGAGATCGAACCCAGGGCAGGGAGGCTGCTTGAGGATTCTCTCCCTCTGCCTTTCCCCAGACTGATGAGTTTGTGCTCTCTCTCTCTCTCCCTCTCTCAAATAAATACATAAATCTTTTAAAATATATTGCATGCCATGGGGAAATACATTTAAAAAAAAAAAACAGACATGCATGCAACACTTTTTTTTTTTTTTTTAATTTACAAGCACTTCCTGTGAGATTCACTTGTGTAGTCAAACACTGGAATGCTGTTTCCATCCTATAGTTAAACTTCAAGGAACAATTTATCAGCAACGTTATTCTGGGGATGAGCCCAGTGAGTTATAGTTGTACTATCTTGCTCAGGAGTTTCCACTACTCAGTCACCTTTGTGTATCTTGGCTTAATGCCAAGCTAACACCATGAGGTGGTTTCAAAGCATTTCCCTGTGAAGCCTGCTGGGCTGATGTCTGCAGAAAATGATTCATAGGTCATTGATGCTCTTTATGTATAGACTGAACAACTTTCTCTTAAAGGCATTCCTTTATATTTATCCTTTTGGAAGTTCACATGCCAGTTTTCTGCCCACTGGCACAGGCTTTTGAAATACTTGTGTAGCTGGTATTTCAGTCACTGTGAACTCAGCCACTGGATCATTTATAACACTTAAACATGAGGCCAGCACCCACACCATGCTTGGGGGAAACTCACTGTTTACTAAGGGAACAATAATGTCTTACATTTCCACTCTATTTCTCCCCTGTTTACTGTCCCTGAAATAGGTCCCTCTGCATGGCAGGCAAATCTGGCTGCTCAAGCCCATGCTGCTGTTTTGATTGATTATAAATGAGTTTATGGATTTAAATCATTTTTATGTTTTGGGTGATCCTTTATAATTTGTCGAGCCTCCAAAAGATCATTTTGTTATTATTACTTACCACCATCACTCTCGTTTGCAAGGGACGGAAATCTGATTCAAACCAGCTTAGCTGAAAAAGAGGAAATTATGCTAAGAATTTAAAAGTATTTCCTAGAAACCAAAAGCAGGAACAAAGCCTGGACTCATAAGACTGGAACCTGGTGTCCTAATCCCATTCTGCCCATTTCTTTATATTTCTGCATCAGTTTTAGTCTCCTTTTGAGAAAATCATTTTAGCTTCTGGTCCATACAGCAGAATTACTTTCTTGTTTATTTGACCAAGTTCATAGGGGAAAATATAGTATATTTTATGTTGATTTGTATTTTTATTAGCAGTGAAGACATATTTTCTTATCTTTTTTAAAATTTTTTTTGAAATAAACTTTTTATTTATGATTTTTTAAAAAATTTGTAGTTATTTGTAAACTGCTGCTTTACTTAATTGGCCATTTTGGGGGGGAAGGTGATAAGGAGTATTCATAATTTTAATGTCTTTAAGAGCTTTTTGTATTTTTAGAATATTAACCCCTTTTTTGTAATACATATTCCCAGTGTATTTATATCTTTAGATTTTTATGTGATAGTTAGTGTAAATAAAATTTGTAAAATTTCTATTTTTTTTTTTTTTCTGTTACCAACTTTTGTGTCATGTCAAGGAAGTTTTCAGTCATTACATAAATCTTCACTATAGTATGTTCTAGTAATTCTGTGAGATTTAAGACCATTTCAATCTTAGATGTGTCTGGAATTTACTTTGTAAGATGTAAGGAAAATAATGATGTTTACTTGGAGTTCTTTTGGTACTTGTTTTAATAATTTTACTATAAACTCCATCCTTCAAAAATACAACTCTATCATACACACACACACACACACACACACACACACACACTATAGTTGGAGATGTCACATAAAGTGGCCAGTGGCATAAAGTAAGCATTATTCATGATTTTGTGATTCAGAGATTTAGAAAGGGCTCAGGTTGTTGGTTCATCTCTACTTCATGTGGCATTAGCTTGGGTGGCTGCTACTGGAGGACCCAGCAGCAAGATGTCTTCTTCCCTCACTTGTCTTGTGTTTTCTGTTCCTTGGCCTCATTTCCTCTCATGACACATAGTACCTCATCCTCCAGAATTTCTTCATGTGGCCTAGGCATTGCACCACATGACAGTCTCAGAATATTTTCTGGGCTTCCATGAGGCAGAAAACAAAGCTTGCCAGGCCAGCCAATGGGTAAGCCCAGAAATGACATGGTATAACTTTTGCCATATTTTACCAGTCAATGCAATCACAAAACCAGATTCTAGGGTACGGACAAATAGATTACGTTTCATTCTAGAGGAGAAGCAATGCCCATTGTACAAAAGTACATGCAGTCACAGATTTTTGCAGCAGCTATCTATGGAAAATACATCTGTGTACACACACAAAAATAACCTCTACACAAACACAAACATTAAGTCATATTATTCAGGGATGTGCTATGCTTTTCTTATTTGAAGTTAAATATTTGGTTAAAATAGTAAATTATTGCAGGTTTACAATGTGAGAGACCTTATGCTAAGGCACTGATGATAAACCACAGAACAGAACCTTCTGGGAGCTTCTAGATTTCCATCATGTTCCTCAGTAAAACTTTTATTCCTCTACCATTGTACAATAATTCTTATATTTATACACCTTTATTCCTATAAAAGCAAGTCCTTATAAAAGAAAGTATATCCCTGATTGCTTCTGTTCATTGTCTCTGTCTTTCCCATTACATTTCTCTAAAAAACAACTTGTTGTTTATATGACTACTTATTTTGTGATCAATCATTTAGCATTCAGAATTCTAGCAGAAAAGAGAAGTCACGCTTGAGGGGGTCGGGAGGACAGTTTGACGGAAGGATGTGATCAAAATGTAAGCAGAGTTAAGGGAAACAAAAAAGATGATGAAGGACTCAGGCACTGGGGGCCCCCCAGCAGTCATTACCACCACTTACTTAGCTTCAAGAGATAAGAGGATAAAAAGTGTGGAGAACACTTGGAGCTGTGAACAAAGGACTGCCTTTCAGAAGCATAACTACAGCTAACAGCTATGAGGAAAACACAATAGAGAGAGTGGGGCCTGTATCCTGCCCTCTTTTCCCTTGGGGCTTCCAGTCTCTTGCCAGCAAGTCCTGTTGATAATCCCAGCTAGGAACTTGAGGGCAGAGACATTCAGGTGATAGCATCCACAGAGTCAGTCCCAAGCACACACATGACGAAAGAATCGCCATGAGTAGACCTTGGGGGAAGGCAGCAAATGGAGATACACCAGCCCAGTACCCAGATAAAGTCTGTATTTGTGGGGCTTCTGGGTGGCTCAGTTGTTAAGCCTCTGCCTTCAGCACAAGTCATGATCTCAGGGTCCTGGGATGGGGCCCTGTATCCGGCTCTCTGCTTGGTGGGGAGGCTGCTTCCCCATCTCCCACTCCTCCTGCTTTTGTTCCCTCTCTCACTGTGTCTCTCTCTATCAAATAAATAAAATCTTAACATAAAATAAAATCTGTATTTGTTTGTTTCAAAGGTGTTTGATCCAGTAATCCCACTTCTGGATCTGTATTCCAAAGAGACTGAAATTTGAATCCCTGAAGAGACACCCGCACTCCCACGTTCACTGCAATGTTATTCTCAATAGGCAACATATGTAAACAACCTCAGTCAACAGTAGAACGCATAAAGAAAAGGTGGTGTATATGAGAAGGAGGGTCATTCAGGCTCAGAAAACAAGGAAAAATTGTCATGTGCTACAACATGGCTGGGCCTGGAGAACATAATGCTCAGTGAAATAGGCCACACACAGGACAAATACTGAAGATCCCACAGTTACATGAAATCTAAAATTGTTGAACTCATAGAAGCAGGAAACAGAATGGTGGTTACCGAAAGCTGAGCAGAGGGGGATCTACATCTAGTACTCTTAACCAGTAAATAGATAGATAGATAGATAGATAGATAGATAGATAGATAGATAATAAGGCACCTGGGTGGCTCAGGTGGTTGAGCGACTGCCTTTGGCTCAGATCATGATCCTGGAGTCCCGGGATTTGAGTCCCACATCGGGCTCCTTGTTTGGTGGGGAGTCTGTTTCTCCCTCTGACCCTCTCTGCTCTCATGTTCTATCTCTCTTCCACTCCCCATTCTGTCTCAAATAAATAAATAAAATCTTAAATAAATAAATAAATGGGAAAAAAAACTTGTGGTGGTTGTACATATGGTTATGGCCTCGTCGTGCTGATATATACTTATCTCCAAATTCATCAAATTGCATACATTAGTTATGTACATCATTTTGTATGTCAATTGTAGCTCAATTAAGTGCTTTTTACGAACATGCAGACACATAGCAATCAGAAACTACAAAAATGAAATTAAGAACATTAAAATATTAAAAATTAAAATGAATAAATAAAGGTGTTATTATCCATTCTCTCATTTTCTTGGTAGAGGGATGGAGGTAATAATGATTTTGCCTATTCCCTCTTTAGTAGTGAAAATTAAAATAATTTGAAATAGTAGTCATGGTAATAATAAACACGCATGCATTTTATTTTTGTCTGGGGGCTTCCATCAGCTTCACAAATTGAGGTAAATACCTCCCCATTTCACAGACAAGGTACTACAGTGCAGAGATGTTAGCAGCTCATGGGATTATACTAGTTAGTAAAAGCTGAAGCCAGGACCTTCGTCTGAATCTATCTGATTTCAAGAGTCCTCATTCTTATTAACCATTATGTTTCCAGGCCTTTTTTTTTTTTTTAAATTTTTTAAAAATTTTTGGTCTACTTGCACTGATTAATTCCTAAGAAGAAATTGTAGTGAGAATGAGAAAAGGCAGCTTCTTAACCGATTTGTTGAATGGTAGTGCTTTGAGCACTTCACAGTGGGCCATGATTGAGCTGGTTGTTTGACAATGGTATGTTTGAGCATATTTAGAATGAACAATTTTGTTACCATATTATTACAAAGTTTTTTTCTTTTTTAAGTAAAGCAAAATTCTTAGTTAAGTTCAACATTCAGGGAGTCTACCAACTTTGATATGCATGTGATTCCTTTTCTTAACCCCCTGTACTTCCAATGCCTCTTTTGTTAGTGGTTGTGTGAGGCATAGAATCTTAAGTACTAAATTACAACAACAAAATATCATCCACACCCTATTTTGAGCTTGGCAAATTATTTACCCGCTCCTGATCTCAGTTTGCTTAGGTGAGAGATGAGGTCAATTTAAGGGCCATTCTAGGCTCAACATTCCTTTATTCTTCTGGGAGTCTATAAATGTGAAGGAAGATTCAGTGAATTCATTCTCGGATACCTCTCAGCTGAATTTGGAGGCCTTGATAGTTAGACACATTCCACGCTCCTGACCTGCACCATGTTCTTGACAGAACATAGTCACTGAGAATTTCAGTTTGTTTACCCAGAAAATAAGAGTAAGGGAGATTTTTATCACATCCTTCTTTTAATACATACATATGTACTTCTCTCCTCTATAAATATAATTTATGCATTATATTGCATTTACGTGTGATTCTAATATCCCTTTCTGTATTAATCAAACATTCAGTTGTTAAGTGTTGATGTTATAACCACTTTCTGGGAACTGTATTTATTTACAAAAAGGACTCTGAGGGTGCCCGGGTGTTTCAGTCAGTTAAGCTCATTGGACTCTTGATCTCAGCTCAGGTCATGATCACAGGGTCTCAATTTCAAGTTCTGCTTCGCACTCCATGCTGGGCATGGAGCCTACTTAAAAAATGAATAAAATAAAATAAAAATAAGAAGGACTCTGGAATGCATTAAACTCCTAGATACACTAAGTAATGATATTTCAGTATAGTTACTATAAGCATTCTGGAAGCTGCCTTTTCCCCTATTTTTATGTTTATGATGATTGTTGCCAACAAAGACTTCTATAATTCCTGTAACTATCGCTTACTGCAACAGCCTGCTCTCCTATTTGATGGTGCAATGTGCAGTTATCATTGAACTGTATGGATTCTGTGCTTGTGGTGCTCTGGTGGGGGTGAGATTCACATGAGTTGAAAAAGCGGTGCATTTAGTTGCAAGCATTTTAATTTTAAATCTTTAATCCTAGAAGAACCAATTCATTTTTTTTTCTATTCTATTTCCCTGGGATTAGATAATTACATATATATACACTTATTCATTAATTCATATAGCCTCTATACCTTTAGTAAAAACGGAGAAGGATAAAAGCCACTATTATGATAATCTGCATTTTTTTTTTTTTTTACAATCTCCATCTTTTAAAGTGTTATATACACAGCTAGGATGCATTTTGTCTTTCACTTTCTTTTTAAATTCAGATTATGAGCTGATTCACTTTATCTAGATTTAACCTTGTTTGTGACTCTTGCTACATATAAAATTGAAAGTGATGTGAAACCTGGAAACAATTAAAGTTCATCTCCTAAGTGATAGAAAACATCACTGAGGCTTCAATTGCTTCTCTCCCACTGTTAGGGAAATAGAGTTGAAGATGTGCTTTTCTACCTCTGATTGGTGTGAGTAACGGAAAGTGAAGGATTATTTAGCATACAGAACCTTAATGGAGCAGTTCAGGATTTATTATGTAAAATGCTACCTTAAAATAGTATACTTTAAAATGGTTTTGCTTTAATAGGTGGAGGGGAAAAAAACCCTCTAGGCTTTAAAAGTATTTTTTTTTTTAAATATGCGGTCTTCCTGTCTCAGTCATATGTGGCTTTTAAATTTTCCTTTAAAAAGGTACAACTTAAAATAGCGCATAATAGGATTTTCTTTGTTCCAGCTGTGATATCAGGGAAGAAAAAGGAAGAAATGTATGATATGACTTAATCCCTTTTCTAAGGCAACGTTACTGCATCCGCCTAGTTTTCAAAGGGCTCCATTCATTTTTTAGATCATGTTGTCCCTTTTCCCCTCTCTCAGCAATCCTGTGAAACACATGTGGTATTAGTCCTAGGAATGGGCCATAAACTGGATGTAGCTGCTTTTGAAACATATGTTGCATTTTTCTGTGTGTGATTATGATAGAACACCAGGTATTGTTCTAAAGTGATTATAATGAGAACTACTTTAACTCTAACAAACCTCAAAGAGAGAGACTGTGATTATCCCTCTTTTGCAGATGATGAAATTGACACTGGGGAGATTTAAGTGACTGGCCCCCAAATAAAACAAGTACTATATATGGAACGTCGCTTGAATCCAGGCCACCAAGCTCCAGCAGCTGTGTTCTTGAGCACTCTGCAAGGTGAGCCTTGTGATCAAGGACCATTTTTACTCTATTACTTTATGCGACTTTATGTTTCTCTTTTCTTGCCTGGATACACAGATATTTCTGATTCATCTGTTTACCTCCCAGTATAATGCCAAGTGATAGTTCTCATCGGTTAAGAAGACCAGAGTTTTGGGCTCGGACAACTTACTAAATCAGGGAGGGTTGCTTCTCTTTGTGGTCAGGGTGCTCTAGGTCTTTGTTGGGGCTTCCTTTTTCACTGTGTGTGCCGCCTGTCCCATCTGTTGTTCTTCCAAAGTCACTTTCCTTCTGAATTCTTACTTTGCCTCTCTAGTGTCTCTGTAGTTAACTTTTGCTTAAATGTTTCACAGAGGCCACTCATTCCTGTCAAGTTGTTAGAAGGACATGTGCTATTTTCGGGTTATTTTCACCAGAACAAACATCAGGGAAATTTGTAGTTTCCAAGACTGAGAAGTAGGTCTGATGGTGGCTCTCAAAAGAGAAATATATGCTGAAGTTGACTTTTGCCAAAGTGTGAGCTCAATATGGGTTTCGTGAATTTTTGAATTGAAATATCAACCCTTCAGAGGGAAGACATATTTAATTACACAAGATTAAAATTAATGTGACGTTCAGCTGTAGAACATCTAGGAAGGGAAAGAGAATACAGATGGTTCTCTTTGACAATAAATAGAAGAAGAACTTGTATGTTAGTGGGGATTCTGTAGAGTCAGAATGATCAGAGAGTGGAGTGCTGACACACAGAAGGAACGGCTGATGGGATAGTAGAATCTGTTGTCACCGTGGCAAATATACACTTACACTGCAAGCGAGACCTGGATAATGCTCAGAATTTGGCCCTCAAGCCTCAGTTGTTGTTTAGACTGTATCAAAAATCTCAAGTTGGAAGTAAAGAGAAGAGAAGTAAAGAGTTGGAAGTAAAGAGTGCATCCTTACAAGGAAGTTATAAGTTATTCAGCACTCCAGACCAGGCAAACTTCTCAAGGATCATAACATTACAGAGGCTCAAAAGCACAAAGGATAATGACAGAACAAAAGTCTGGCCAGCAGCCATGAAGGCAAAAGACAAAGACACCAAGGGCAGGGCTGTTACTTAAAAGGGCTAAGACTGGGGGAACAATAAGGAACCAGAACATTTATGGGATGATTACTTAAAGTAGTAAGTCAGCAAATGAGGAGGGAATAATCCTGGTGTGCTCCAGCAGGCCTGGCTGCCAGAATCCCAACGTGTCACATGGCAGGGTCCCCAGTAGCATCACTCTAGGAACATAGTGGAACAGGAGAGTAAGTCAGCAAGGGAATGAAGCCTGGGTTTCAAGTCTAAACTCTGCCACTTGTCATTGTGTGCCCTTGGGCAGGTAACTTGGTTTCTTTCTGTAAGGTGGGAACGTAAGAGATTATGACAGAAGATTTTCATGAGAAACACAAAATCGGGGGAAGGAGTCAAGATGGCGGAGAAGTAGCAGGCTGAGACTACTCCAGCTAGCTGGAGATCAGCTAGATAGCTTATCTAAAGATTGCAAACACCTGAAAATCCATCCGCAGATAGAAGAGAAGAAGAACAGCAATTCTGGAAACAGAAAAACAACCACTTTCTGAAAGGTAGGACCGGCGGAGAAGTGAATCCAAAGCGATGGGAAGATAGACCCCGGGGGGAGGGGCCGGCTCCCGGCAAGTGGTGGAGCAACCCCGCACAAAATCAGGACTTTTAAAAGTCTGTTCCGTTGAGGGACATCGCTCCAGAGGCTACCCAGGGCAAAGCCCACACGGGGTCAGCGTGGCCTCAGGTCCCACAGGGTCACAGAAGGATCGGGGGTGTCTGAGTGTCGCAGAGCTTGCGGGTACTGGAACGGGAAAGCTGGCTACAGAGACAGAGCCAACAGTAAGCTCGCAGCTCGGGGTGACCTTGAACCGGTCGCAGGCTCAGTGAGCTCGGAGCGTGGCCGGAGGTCAGGCAGACGGGAGTAACTGGGCGCTGTTCTCTGAGGGCGCACTGAGGAGTGCGGCCCTGGGCTCTCGGCTTCTCCGGGCGGAGACCAGGAGGCCGCCATTTGTATTCCCGCCCTCCAGAACTCTACGGAAAGCACTCAGGGAACAAAAGCTCCTGAAAGCAAACACAAGCAGATTACTCACCCCAGTAAGGGCGGTGTAATTCCGCCTGGGGCAAAGACACTTGAGAATCACTACAACAGGCCCCTCCCCCAGAAGATCAATAAGAAATCCAGCCGAGACCAAATTCACCTACCAAGGAGTGCGGTCTCAATAAAAGGAGAGCAGCAGAATTCCAGAGGAGGAAAAAGCCAAGCACGGAACTCATGGCTTTTTCCCTGTGATTTTTTTTTTAGTCTTGAAGTTAATTTAATTTTTTTCTTTTTCAGTTTTTGTTTTTTTATTCTCACCTTCGGGTAAAATATTTTTTTTAACTGTAACCTTTTTCTTTTTTAACGATTTTTTACTAGTTTATCTAATATATATATTTTTTCTTTTTTATATTTTTCTTAGGTGTTTTCTTTTTTTTAAATTTCTTTTCTTTTTTTTTTCTTTTTTCTTTTTTTTTTCTTTTTTTCTTTCTTCCTTTTTGAACCTCTTTTTATCCCCTTTCTCCCCCCTCACGATTTGGGATCTCTTCTAATTTGGTTAAAGCATATTTTCCTGGGGCTGTTGCCACCCTTTTAGTATTTTACTTGCCCCTTCATATACTCTTATTTGGACAAAATTACAAACGGAAAAATTCAACACAAAAAAAAAAGAACAAGAGGCAGTACCGAAGGCTAAGGACCTAATCAATACAGACATTGGTAATATGTCAGATCTAGAGTTCAGAATGACAATTCTCAAGGTTCTAGCCGGGCTCGAAAAAGGCATGGAAGATATTAGAAAAACCCTCTCGAGAGATATAAAAGCCCTTTCTGGAGAAATAAAAGAACTAAAATCTAACCAAGTTGAAATCAAAAAAGCTATTAATGAGGTGCAATCAAAAATGGAGGCTCTCACTGCTAGGATAAATGAGGCAGAAGAAAGAATTAGTGATATAGAAGACCAAATGGCAGAGAATAAAGAAGCTGAGCAAAAGAGGGACAAACAGCTACTGGAACCACAAGGGGAGAATTCGAGAGATAAGTGACACCATAAGACGAAACAACATTAGAATAATTGGGATTCCAGAAGAAGAAGAAAGAGAGAGGAGAGCAGAAAGTATACTGGAGAAAATTATTGGCGAGAATTTCCCCAATATGGCAAAGGGAACGAGCATCAAAATTCAGGAGGTTCAGAGAACGCCCTTCAAAATCAATAAGAATAGTCCCACACCCCGTCACCTAATAGTAAAATTTACAAGTCTCAGTGACAAAGAGAAAATCCTGAAAGCAGCCCGGGAAAAGAAGTCTGTAACATACAATGGTAAAAATATTAGATTGGCAGCTGACTTCTCCACAGAGACCTGGCAGGCCAGAAAGAGCTGGCATGATATTTTCAGAGCACTAAATGAGAAAAACATGCAGCCAAGAATACTATATCCAGCTAGGCTATCATTGAAAATAGAAGGAGAGATTAAAAGCTTTTAGGACAAACAAAAACTGAAAGAATTTGCAAACACCAAACCAGCTCTACAGGAAATCTTGAAAGGGGTCCTCTAAGCAAAGAGAGAGCCTACAAGTGGTAGATCAGAAAGGAACAGAGACCATGTACAGTAACAGTCACCTTACAGGCAATACAAAGGCCCTAAATTCATATCTCTCAATAGTTACCCTGAATGTTAATGGGCTAAATGCCCCTGTCAAAAGACACAGGGTATCAGAATGGATAAAAAAACAAAACCCATCTATATGTTGCCTCCAAGAAACTCTATTTAAGCCCGAAGACACCTCCAGATTTAAAGTGAGGGGGTGGAAAAGAATTTACCATGCTAATGGACATCAGAAGAAAGCAGGAGTGGCAATCCTTATATCAGATCAATTAGATTTTAACCCAAAGACTATAATAAGAGATGAGGAAGGACACTATATCATACTCAAAGGGTCTGTCCAACAAGAAGATTTAACAATTTTAAATATCTATGCCCCCAACGTGGGAGCAGCCAACTATATAAACCAATTAATAACAAAATCAAAGAAACACATCAACAATAATACAATAATAGTAGGGGACTTTAACACTCCCCTCACTGAAATGGACAGATCATCCAAGCAAAAGATCAGCAAGGAAATAAAGGCCTTAAACGACACACTGGACCAGATGGACATCACAGATATATTCAGAACATTTCATCCCAAAGCAACAGAATACACATTCTTCTCTAGTGCACATGGAACATTCTCCAGAATAGATCACATCCTCGGTCCTAAATCAGGACTCAACCGGTATCAAAAGATTGGGATCATTCCCTGCATATTTTAAGACCACAATGCTCTAAAGCTAGAACTCAACCACAAAAGGAAGTTTGAAAAGAACCCAAATACATGGAGACTAAACAGCATCCTTCTAAAGAATGAATGGGTCAACCAGGAAATTAAAGAAGAATGAAAAAAATCATGGAAACAAATGATAATGAAAATACAATGGTTCAAAATCTGTGGGACACAACAAAGGCAGTCCTGAGAGGAAAATATATAGCGGTACAAGCCTTTCTCAAGAAACAAGAAAGGTCTCAGGTACACAACCTAACCCTACACCTAAAGGAGCTGGAGAAAGAACAAGAAAGAAACCAAGCCCAGCAGGAGAAGAGAAATCATAAAGATCAGAGCAGAAATCAATGAAATAGAAACCAAAAAAACAATAGAACAAATCAATGAAACTAGGAGCTGGTTTTTTGAAAGAATTAATACAATTGATAAACCCCTGGCCCGACTTATCAAAAAGAAAAGAGAAAGGACCCAAATAAATAAAATCATGAATGAAAGAGGAGAGATCACAACTAACACCAAAGAAATACAAACTATTATAAGAACATACTATGAGCAATGGTACGCCAACAAATTTGAAATCTGGAAGAAATGGATGCATTCCTAGAAACATATAAACTACCACAACTGAACCAGGAAGAAATAGAAAGCCTGAACAGACCCATAACCAGTAAGGAGATTGAAACAGTCATTAAAAATCTCCAAACAAACAAAAGCCCAGGGCCAGACGGCTTCCCGGGGGAATTCTACCAAACATTTAAAGAAGAACTAATTCCTATTCTCCTGAAACTGTTCAAAAAATAGAAATGGAAGGAAAACTTCCAAACTCATTTTATGAGGCCAGCATCACCTTGATCCCAAAGCCAGACAAGGATCCCATCAAAAAAAGAGAGCTATAGACCAATATCCTTGATGAACACAGATGCGAAAATTCTCACCAAAATACTAGCCAA
This sequence comes from Mustela lutreola, assembly GCF_030435805.1. Classification (NCBI taxonomy): domain Eukaryota; kingdom Metazoa; phylum Chordata; class Mammalia; order Carnivora; family Mustelidae; genus Mustela; species Mustela lutreola. Next base: position 61,574,355 of record NC_081298.1, on the reverse strand, counting down.
TAGGATTCAACAGTACATTCATAGGATTATTCACCACGACCAAGTGGGATTTATTCCAGGGCTGCAAGGTTGGTTCAACATCCGCAAATCAGTCAATGTGATACAACACATCAATAAAAGAAAGAACAAGAACCATATGATACTCTCAATAGATGCTGAAAAAGCATTTGACAAAGTACAGCATCCCTTCCTGATCAAAACTCTTCAAAGTGTAGGCATAGAGGGCACATACCTCAATATCATCAAAGCCATCTATGAAAAACCCACCGCAAATATCATTCTCAATGGAGAAAAACTGAAAGCTTTTCCGCTAAGGTCAGGAACACGGCAGTGATGTCCATTATCACCACTGCTATTCAACATAGTACAAGAAGTCCTAGCCTCAGCAATCAGACAACAAAAGGAAATTAAAGGCATCCAAATCGGCAAAGAAGAAGTCAAATTATCACTCTTCGCAGATGATATGATACTATATGTGGAAATCCCAAAAGACTCCACTCCAAAACTTCTAGAACTTGTACAGGAATTCAGTAAAGTGTCAGGATATAAAATCAATGCACAGAAATCAGTTGCATTTCTCTACACCAACAGCAAGACAGAAGAAAGAGAAATTAAGGAGTCAATCCCATTTACAAATGCACCCAAAATTTTAAGATACATAGGAATAAACCTAACCAAAGAGACACAGAATCTATACTCAGAAAACTATAAAGTACTCATGAAAGAAATTGAGGAAGACACAAAGAAATGGAAAAATGTTCCATGCTCCTGGATTGGAAGAATAAATATTGTGAAAATGTCTATGCTACCTAAAGCAATGTACACATTTAATGCAATTCCTATCAAAGTACCATCCATCTTTTTCAAAGAAATGGAACAAATAATTCTAAAATTTATATGGAACCAGAAAAGGCCTCGAATAGCCAAAGGAACATTGAAAAAGAAAGCCAACGTTGGTGGCATCACAATTCCGGATTTCAAGCTCTATTACAAAGCTGTCATCATCAAGACAGCATGGTACTGGCACAAAAACAGACACATAGATCAATGGAACAGAATAGAGAGCCCAGAAATAGACCCTCAACTCTATGGTCAACTAATCTTCGACAAAGCAGGAAAGAATGTCCAATGGAAAAAAGACGGCCTCTTCAATAAATGGTGCTGGGAAAATTGGACAGCCACATGCAGAAAAATGAAATTGGACCATTTCCTTACACCACACACAAAAATAGACTCAAATTGGATGAAGGACCTCAATGTGTGAAAGGAATCCATCAAAATCCTTGAGGAGAACACAGGCAGCAACCTCTTCGACCTCAGCCGCAGCAACATCTTCCTAGGAACAATGCCAAAGGCAAGGGAAGCAAGGGAAAAAATGAACTATTGGGATTTCATCAAGATCAAAAGCTTTTGCACAGCAAAGGAAACAGTTAACAAAATCAAAAGACAACTGACAGAATGGGAGAAGATATTTGCAAACGACATTTCAGATAAAGGACTAGTGTCCAGAATCTATAAAGAACTTAGCAAACTCAACACCCAAAGAACAAATAATCCAATCAAGAAATGGGCAGAGGACATGAACAGACATTTCTGCAAAGAAGACATCCAGATGGCCAACAGACATATGAAAAAGTGCTCCATATCACTCGGCATCAGGAAAATTACAAATCAAAACCACAATGCGATATCACCTCACACCAGTCAGAATGGCTAAAATCAACAAGTCAGGAAATGACAGATGCTGGCGAGGATGAGGAGAAAGAGGAACCCTCCTACACTTTTGGTTGGAATGCAAGCTGGTGCAGCCACTCTGGAAAACAGCATGGAGGTTCCTCAAAATATTGAAAATAGAACTGCCCTATGACCCAGCAATTGCACTATTGGGTATTTACCCTAAAGATACAAACATAGTAACCCAAAGGGGCACGTGTGCCCGAATGTTTATAGCGAGAAATGTCCTCAATAGCCAAACTATGGAAAGAACCTAGATGTCCATCAACAGATGAATGGATCAAGAAAATGTGGTATATATACACAATGGAATACTATGCAGCTATCAAAAGAAATGAAATCTTGCCATTTGCGACAACGTGGATGGAACTAGAGCATATCATGCTTAGCAAAATAAGTCAAGCAGAGAAAGACAACTATCATATGATCTCCCTGATATGAGGAAGTGGTGATGCAACATGGGGGCTTAAGTGGGTATGAGAAGAATAAATGAAAGAAGATGGGATTGGGAGGGAGACAAACCATAAGTGACTCTTAATCTCACAAAACAAACTGAGGGTTGCTCAGGGAGGGGGGTTGGGAGAAGGGGGTGGGATTATGGACATTGGGAAGGGTATGTGCTTTGGTGAGTGCTGTGAAGTGTGTAAACCTGGTGATTCACAGATCTGTACCCCTGGGGATAAAAATATATGTTTATAAAAAATAAAAAAATAACTTAAAAAAAAAAAAGAATCACAAAATCGTTGCATGTTACTATGATTAGAATAGTGCCTGGAATATTAGTATATATGCAAAATATGTTGTCTTTGTCTGTTTGGGCTGCAGTAAAAAAAGTATTTCTTACAATTCAGGAAGTCGGGAAGTCCAAGATTAAGGTGCCAGTATGGGCTTCTGGTGAAAGCCTTCTCCCTGCTTCATGGCTGGCTCTTCCTTTCTATATCCTCAACTAGTGGAAAGGTCTATCCATGTCTTTGACATCTTTTTTTATAAGGCCCTAATCGTACTCCTGCAGGTTCCACTCCCATGACCTAAGCACTTCCTGAAGTTCCTACCTCCTAACACTATGAATGAATTTTTTAAATGTTTATTTATTTACTTAAGAGATAAAGAGAGAGTGCATGATGGGGGCAGGGAAGGACAGAGGGAGAGGGAGAAACTTAAGCAGACTCCATGCTGAGCACAGTGCCCCATGCAGGGCTTGATGTCACGACCCTGAGATCACAACCTGAACCGAGACTAAGAGTAGGATGCTCACCCAACTGTGATGCCTAGGTGTCCCTCATCATATGAATTTTGAGGGGATGCCAACATTCAACTATAGCATATATGTAATATTATTGTAAACATTAGTATGTGAAAGTTGGAATAAGTTGAGTTTGAATGTAAGGATTAGAACTAGCTGATTAGAATAAGATGCATTCTTTGGACACATGCAAGAGGTTATGCAAGGGAAAAGATACTGAGGTATTGAAAGAGAGGTGATCCACTATGATGGAGAGAAAACAGAGCACCATAGATGATGATTATAACCAATGAGTTCCACAGAGGCCACTTTTGGGAATAGGGATGCTATAAGAGACTATCAGGTTGTTGGGAGTTATTTAATGTAATTCTGTATGTTTCTCCAATACTTAGCAAAGCCTGATAGTCATATGCTTGATAGGCAGGTGTTTTAGGGATGTGTGTGTATGTGTGCATGTGTGTGTGTGTATGCATGTATGTCTGTGTGTTTTATGTGTACATAAATCAATGTAAGAGGGTGAGTCTACATCTGGGCTGATGGGATAAATGGGAACATCACACTTTGAAGAATAAGGAAAGAAATAACTAATTCATCTCAGGCATAAAGTCTGAGACAGATAAGTCTTTGAAACTATAAAATTCCAGGAAATGGACAGAAATTTTGGGAAAGCCAATATTCTTCAACATTATCTAGATCTGAAAACAAGCAAGCTGAGCAGAGATAATATTTGGGCCATCATTAATTTAACAAATATTTATTAAGGCCATCCTCTATGCCAGACATTTCATTGATCTTGGTGATAATAATAATAACAATATTCACAAATGAATTTTTAGTACTTTATCATGCCTGAGGGAGATAAACAAATAGGCATTGAGAATACAACATAGTATGATTAGTTGAAAGATAATTTTTTTCTGCCCAATGAAGGAAAGTTGACCTCTAAGAACAGATGATGAAATGCTGAATTTTTACCTGAAATATGGAAATGAGTCACTCAGATGGGTTTAAGACAGCAAAAGGATATTCAAGGACTAAAAAATTGCAACTAAAAAGTTTCCATTCTAGGAACAGCAAAGGATAAGATGATGGTAGGAAGGATGGAAAAGAAAAATAGCAGGAAATGTCTTATATTGTAAGGAATCTCTTAGAACACGGTAAGGAATTTAAGTCAAAATTTTTGACTGGGAGAGGCCCAGGTAAGTTGCTTATCTGGATAGTGTATAATTATCCTATAGGATAGCCTGCTGTTTGGGGATTATGGGTTTCCATTGGCTGAGAAACTCCATGGTATGATGTTTAAAAGAAAATGGATTCAGATTCTGTAGTTTTATTTGACTTGAGAATAGGCAGATTCCTATCTCTATGTCCCACCTTCCAAATGATATTTTCTGGGAGTTGGACCTGAGTTTTTACACTGTTGGCAAACACAACAATTGTTCTTCACGCATGAGAAAGTTTAAGGATAATAGTTTCAGGACCATTCAATGAGCAGCTCTGTTATCTTCCCAACCTGGTTTGTCTGGAAGAAAGGAGCCACAGGCATGGCCACACTGAGATATGAACCATAAGTGACCTGATCAGGCTTGTCCATTTGAAAGATCATTGCTATGTTAAAACAACACAAGACTGGAGGCAGGGAGGCAGGATAGCTAATAAAAAATGTACATCATAAGGGTTTAAATGAGGACACTCACGTGTTTGGTGAAATATTCAGGCCTTTTCATAAATGATTGGTCTGTACTATACCTTTTTTTAATGGAAAATAAAGATTTTTTTTTATCATTTGAAAAATAATCCCTAAAGCCATTCTTTTGTTTATTAATTATATAATAACTTCTTTCTGGCCATCAATCATTATTTCAAAAGTTTATAAGCAAAACTTAGGAGAGATTTTTCATGTTTCTCTAAGGCTACTACAGTCCCCAAAATATTATTATGAAAAACATTATGTCTATGTGTCACAGAGACCATTTAGCAAATTCCTCAAATTTTGTCCTTAGAAAGAGGCTAACTACTTTAACAATTAACGTTTGTTTTCATCTCATGTTATCTCCATGTAGTGATGAGCCATGATATTCTTCTCAAATAAGATAGGAATGTTAGTTTAATATGCTGTCATAGTCCCCATCATAACTAGCAGCTAAAGAATTAACATTTATTTACAAAGTCAACACTTAAGGAATGAGTGGCTGTTCTTGACAATTTTGTATTCTTTGTGGGAAAACATCTTCCAAGAAAATCTAAAATTTAAAAGCTTGTATTTTTAAAACTTGGATGGAGATTAAAAAAATAATTGAAGGCACAGAGTATGACTTGGTGGGACAAACTGACAGCAGAATGTGGTACTGTTCTGAGCACATTCACTGATGCCGGGAGACTATAACCTGAATGGCTTGGTAGTCTGAAGGTGTGGGCTCATGAGAAAAAGCTATAGATCCTTCATGAGAGGTAAAAGAGAAAACACCTCTTTCCCCATAAAGTTGAAAATAAAATGGTGATACCTTTAGTGGGTGAACTGGAGGTTAAGGGGGAAACAGACCACATATATCTGGAAACTTAATATATATATGAGGGAGTGGAATTTCTTATGTGGCCAAAGGACGGGTTTTCCAGTAAATTGAGATGAGCCATTGGCTCTCCATATTAAAAATAAAAATAAAAAAATAAATCCCTACCTCATGCTATACTCAAAATTAAAGATGGAGTAAAAATAAATGTGAAAAGCATTTTAAATTATACACATTTTAGAAGAGTACATAGAAAAATAGCTTGGTAGTGACATAGGGAGAGATTTTTTTCAATAGAACACAATAAGCAAAGCTGATCAAAGTGCAGGATTGAAAAAATAAAGCATATCAAAAGTAAAAATCTTCTTTAGTATCAAAATATGCAGAAAGTAATAAAATAAGACAGACAGCAAGACTGTATTTGCAACACATATAATGTTATGGATGTTTAATGATTTGAATTTATTTTTAAAAAACTACAAATCAATAAGAAAAATTCTTTGTATCAGGAGATGGCTCAAGAAGAGTAATTTCAAACAAGAAGAACTATCTGCAGCCAATACACATATTTAAAAAACATATTTATTAGTACTCCAGTTGATGCATTTTAACAACAGATTGAGATCACATTTTACATCAAGATTGACAAAAATTGCAAAATTGGACAATTTTGGTGTTGGAAAGAGTATGGAGAAATAGGGGTTTTTTTTGCTGTTGTTGTTGTTTTTGAGAGAGAGAGAGTATGAGGGGGTGAAGAGGAGAAAAAGGGAGAGGGAGAATTGTAAGCAGATCCATGCTCAGGGCAGGGCTTGATCTCGTGATGCTGAGATCATGACCTGAGCCAAAATCAGAAGTTGCACAGTTAACCGACTGAACCACCCAGGCACTCCACAAAGCCAACTTTTATACACAACCAGAGGGAGGGCCTTTTGGTACAACAACTTTGGAAAATGTTTTCTAGTGAATTTGAGCACACAAACACCCTATGACCCAGCAGCTCCTCCCCAGGGCAGACATTACCCTACAGACATTATCTAAGGACACAGGGGCCTTTAGGACAATATCAAAAGTCCTGCTGTCATTTAAACTCCATCCGTTATAATTGCTTATTTTAAGCTATAGTTTCTAGCTCTCAGAGAAAAGTGATTTATAATATTCAATTTTATTTATATGCCCCTTTGTTATTTTAATAACACTCCCAGCAATTGTTTCAGTTAAGTGAAGCATAAAAGGAAGCCCTCACTTTTCATCATATGCATTTTGGTTTAATCCTGTGCTATGTTATGCACTTGTAAAAATCATTTAAATTATTAATAAGGGCCTCTTCTAAAACAAGTTTCTTTCCTTTCCTCTTTCCCTCCTCAGAGGAATTTTAACAAAGTAAAATACTGGAAATTAATTATTTTTTCCTGATTTTCTTATTATTAGGATGGGGCTTTCACATTTTTCCCAGTGATGTAAAAAATGATGTCATCATAACCAAATTATCATGTAGAAATGCTGATGAAAACCATCAGTTATTCTTCAATACATAAGAATGTAAATTGATAGTTATAGCAGTTCTAACGAAGACTGTTAGCAGAATAAGAGTATGATGCTGATGTACTTTCACTCAACAACCAGCATTAGTTCTCATTTCATAATATTTACCTTAGAGATCTAAGTCACAATATTTTTCTTGAGTGAGATTTCATTGTTAAATACACCGTAATGAGAAGTGTTGACATTTTATTGAAAACCACTCTATATTGCTAATCTGCTATGAATATTGCTATGGCAGTGGGGAAAATCTGTCAAAATGTGTTGGACTATGTTCTGTCTTGATGAAAAAGAATAACTTCTCACAGTACAAGCTCTTATTTAATTACAATTCCACAATAAAAAAAAATGGGTTGTCTTTCACCCTTTGCCTTCTCCTATTTGACTCATCCATTCTTTGAATCTCAAGTAGAATGTTCATTCCTTCTTCAGAAAAATCTCACTTTTGTCCCAAGTCAATGCTGGCTGCTGTGTGCTTTCTTCATTGCCTGTCCTCATCCTGCACGACATTTCTCAACAACTGTATGCTCCTTTTCCCGGCATCGCTGTTCCATGACAAGGGGGGCCAAGTTTGTTTCTTTACTAATGTCTACATTGTTTGACTTGCAATACCACTTATGTGTGATCAAGTTAACCACTGAAAATCCTAGCTTACCTTCCTTTAGGAGTACTGGGCAGTTGGAGAGAATAAAGTATGACGTTCTATAGCACTGAAATCCATTAGCGAAACTTTAAGTTTATTAACTCTACACAGACTTTAAGAAATGGAAAACTTCAATGAAATCTTAATTTGGGAAGCACAGGTAAATTCTATCAGGCTGCAAATAGTTTCCCATATTTAACATATTCAATAAGTGTATTTATCCAACTATGTATCTCACGGTGTCCAACAGGAATCATCCCTGTCATAGGATTTCACAGTTGAGAAAGGAATAAATACCTACAAATACAAACAACATCAACTTTGCTATGTGAGATGTCTAATTTGTTAAAAGACATACTAAGTATTCTAAGAGTTCAAAGGTGGTGCTAGTTGCTTTCTGTTCAAGTCATCAGACATTCCATGAGGGAGTCTTTGTAATGTGCTTTGAAGAAGTATAGGAGTCAAGAAGAAGCAAGACCTCATTGAAAGTAGAGGAAGTAGGGTGCCCGAGTAGCTCAGTGGGTTAAGCCTCTGCCTTCGGCTCAGGTCATGGTCTCAGGGTGACCTCTCTCTTTCTTTCTTTTTTTTTTTTTAAGATTTTATTTATTTACTTGACAGGCAGAGATCACAAGTAGGCAGAGAGGCAGGCAGAGAGAGAGGAGGAAGCAGGTTCCCCACTGAGCAGAGAGCCTGATGTGGGGCTCTATCCCAGCACCCTGAGACCATGACCTGAGCCGAAGGCAGAGGTCATTTAACCCTGAGCCACCCAGGCGCCCCGTGATCTCTCTCCTTCAAATAAAAAAATAAAATTTCTAAAACAAAAGAAAAGAAAGTAGAGGAAGCAGATTTGTCAAACGCAGTGGCTACTGGTTTAGGCATGGATTAATAGGCCAGTTGGAATGGCTAGAGGTGAAGGTATCAAGCAGATGAGGACTCTCATGGGTAAGACAGTTCATCTAGGAATATGCTACCATGGAGGAGAATGTTAGCAACTTAAGGAGGAGAGGAAGGATTTTGTATTTCACACTCATAGCACCCTCACCATTTCGACTGAAACACTACTACTCATGGGACATGCCTCCTCAGATGTTCTACTGATTATAGTATGCTATGTCTCCCAGCTCTGTGTTAGTACAAAAACAAAAGGAGGGAGTGGTATTTGATACTAACACAGTCAACGTCATCAAATTTAATTGTGTACTTTGTCCATTAACTAAATGACTATTGAGGTCTGTGTAAGTGCCAGGAGAAAGAGAATTATCGATATTAAAAATCAAAATACATTGAGGTCTTTTATCCATTTTGAGTTTATCTTTGTGTACGGTGTAAGAGAATGGTCAAGTTTCATTCTTCTACATATAGCTGCCCAGTTTTCCCAGCACCATTTATTGAAGAGACTGTCTTTTTTCCACTGTATATTTTTTCCTGTTTTGTCAAAGATTATTTGACCCTAGAGTTGAGGGTCCATATCTGGGCTCTCTACTCTGTTCCACTTGTCTATGTGTCTGTTTTTATGCCAGTACTATGCTGTCTTGGTGATCACAGCTTTGTAGTAAAGCTTGAAATCAGGTAACGTGATGCTCCCCGTTTTATTTTTGTTTTTCAACATTTCCTTAGCGATTTGGGGTCTCTTCTGATTCCATACAAATTTTAGGATTATTTGCTCCAGCTCTTTGAAGAATACTAGTGGAATTTTGATTGGAATAGCATTAAAAGTATAGATTTCTATATGAGGTATAGACATTTTAACAATGTTTATTCTTCCGATCCAAGAGCATGGAATGGTCTTCCATCTTTTTGTGTCTTCTTCAATTTCTTTCATGAGTGTTCTGTAGTTCCTCGAGTACAGATTCTTTACTTCTTTGGTTAGGTTTATTCCCAGGTATCTTATGGTTCTTGGTGCTATAGTAAATGGAATCTATTCTCTAATTTCCCTTTCTGTATTTTCATTATTAGTGTATAAGAAAGCCACTGATTTCTGTACATTGACTTTGACTGCCACATTGCTGAATTGTTGTATGAGTTCTAGTAGTTTGGGGGTGGAGTCTTTTGGGTTTTCCATATAAAGAATCATGTCATCTGCAAAGAGAGAGAGTTTGACTTCTTCATTACCAATTTGGATACCTTTTATTTCTCCTTGTTGTCTGATGGCTGTTGCTAGGAATTCTAATGCTATGTTGAACAAGAGTGGTGAGAGTGGGCATCCTTGTCGTGTTCCTGATCTCAACGGGAAGGATGCAAGGTTTTTCCCATGAGGATGATATTTGCTGTGGGTCTTTCATAGTTAGATTTTATGAAGTTCAGGAATGTTTCCTCTATCCCTATACTTTGAAGAGTTTTAATCAGAAACGGATGCTGTATTTTGTCAAATGCTTTTTCTACATCAATTGAGAGGACTATGTGGTTCTTCTCTCTTCTCTTACTGATTTGTTCTATCACATTGATTTGTGAATGTTGAACCATATTTGTAGCCCAGGGATGAATCCCACCTGGTCATGGTGGATAATCTTTTTAATGTGCTGTTGGATCCTGTTTGCTAGGATCTTGTTGAGAATCTTAGCATCCATATTCATCAGTCATATTGGTCTGAAATTCTCCTTTTTGGTAGGGTCTTTGCCTGGTTTGGGGATCAGGGTAATGCTGGCTCCATAGAAAGAGTCAGGAATCCATCAGAATCCTAGAGGAGAACATAGGCAGGCAGTAATCTCTTCGATATCCGCCACAGCAACTTCTTTCAAGATATGTCTCCAAAGGCAAAGGAAACAAAAGCGAAAATAAACTTTTGGGACTTCATCAAAATCAAAAGCTTCTGCACAGCAAAGGAAACAGTCAAGAAAACAAAGAGGCAACCCACGGAATGGGAGAAGACAAATGACAGTACAGACAAAAGGCTGATATCCAGGATCTATAAAGAACTCCTCAAACTCAACACACACAAAACAGACAATCATATCAAAAAATGGGCAGAAGATATGGACAGACACTTCTCCAATAAAGACATACACATGGCTATCAGACACATGAAAAAATATTCATCATCACTAGCCATCAGGGAGATTCAAATTAAAACTACATTGAGCTATCACCTTACACCAGTTAGAATGGCCAAAATTAGCAAGACAGGAAACAACATGTTTTGGAGGGGATGTGGAGAAAGGGGAACCCTCTTCCACTGTTGGTGGGAATGCAAGTTGGTGCAGCCTCTTTGGAGAACAGTGTGGAGATTCCTCAAGAAATTAAAAATAGAACTTCCCTATGACCCTGCAATTGCACTACTGGGTATTTACCCCAAAGTACAGATGTAGTGAAAAGAAGGGCCATCTGTACCCCAATGTTTATAGCAGCAATGGCCACGGTCTCCAAACTGTGGAAGGAACCAAGATGCCCTTCAATGGACGAATGGATAAAGAAGATGTGGTCCATATACACTATGGAATATTATGCCTCCATCAGAAAGGATGAATACCCAACTTTTGTAGCAACATGGACAGGACTGGAAGAGATTATGCTGAGTGAAATAAGTCAAGCAGAGAGAGTCAATTATCATATGGTTTCACTTATTTGTGGAGTATAACAAATAGCATGGAGGACATGGGGAGATAGAGAGGAGAAGGGAGTTGGGGGAAATAGGAAGAGGAGGTGAACCATGAGAGACTATGGACTCTGAAAAACAATCTGAGGGTTTTGAAGGGGGGGGTGGGAGGTCTTAATACCAGGTGGTGGGTATTATAGAGGGCATGGATTGCATGGAGCACTGGGAGTGGTGCAAAAATAATGAATACTGTTATGCTGAAAATAAATAAAAATAATTAAAAAAAAATCAAAACACAAATGAAAACTGCCACCAGAAAACAACTCAAAAGTTGACAGACCCCTGGAAAAGAAAAAAGTTTTATGACCATGATAATAATGTCTATGATAAATGCTTTATCTAACAGGATGATTACATTGGTACAGTAACTACTAGAAGTCCAAAAAGTTAAATTGTGATAGTCAAATACATCCTAATTCTCCTTTATGATCTAGTCCCCAAAAACCTCCTTACAATATGGGTTTTCATTTTAGAAAATTTGGGGAAAATAACCTTTTGTTCAGAATGGGCAAATACTTAAAATAAATGTAGGGTAGGGGAATGGATGAAATAGAAAAGGGGGGTTAAGTGTACACTAAGGATTGTAATTAATGAGTAGTATTCAAACAGAATACTTGAATAATTATATTGTACACATGAAATTAACACTGTTGTTAATTACATGTCATAATAAAATAAATGCAAAAAGCCTAATTTTTTAAAAAGCCAAATGAAAAAATTGAAATAATTTTTTCTTTTCCTTTCTAAAAATGCTTAATTTAGGTATAGTTGATACACAATGTTAAATTAGTTTCAGGTGTACAGTATAATTAGTCAAGTTCTCTCTTCGTTAAGCTATGCTCACCCCAAGTGTAGCGGTCATCAGTCACCGTACAATACCAGTACAATATCAGTCACTGTAGGCCCCATGCTGTGCCTTTTAGTCCTGTGACCTATTCATTCCTTAACCAGAAGCCTGTATCACTCCCTCATTTTTCACCCATCCCTTCATCTCCCTTCCTTCTGGCAACTATCATTTGTTCTCTGTATTTATTTGCCTGATTCTACATTTTGTTTATTTGTTCATTTTTAAGATTCCACATACGAGTGAAATCATGTGGTATTTGTCCTCAGTCTAACTTATTTCATTTAGCAAAATTCCCTCTACATCCATGTATGTTGTCATGATCCTTTCTTATGGTTGCATAATATTTCTGTGTGTGTGTGTGTGTGTGTGTGTGTGTGTGTGTGTGTGTGTTGTATGACATCTTCTCTATCCATGGACACTTAAGTGGTTTCCATATCTTGACTATTATAACTAAAGCTGCAATAAATGTAGGGGTGCATCTATCTTTTTTAAATTAGTGTTTTTGTTTTCTTTGTGTAAATATCCAGTGGTGAAATTATTGAATCATATGGTATTTCTGTTTTTAGAGGAACCTTCAGACTCTTTTCCACAGTAACTTCAACAGTTCACATTCTCTCCAACAGGGCAGGAGGGTCCTTTTCCTTCACATTTTCACTCACACCTATTGTCTTTTGGACTTCAGTCATTCTGACAGATGTGATATGATATCTCATTGGGGTTTTGATTTGCATTTCCCTTATGATTAATGATATTGAGCATTTATTTAAATATGTCTGTATGTTTTCTTTGAAAGTTATTTGAACCTATTTGGGTTCTCTGCCCATTTTTTAACCAGATTGTTTATAGTTTTTTGTGTCGAGTTGTAGGAGTTTTTTTTATATTTTGGATATTAACCACATATCAGATATAACATTGGTAAATATCTTCCTCCTTTTGGTATGTTGCCTTTTGTATTGTTGATAGTTTTCTTTGCTCTGCAAAAGCTTATTTTGATGCAGCTCTGAGATTTAGTTCAATTTTAGGGCTTAATGTTTGATGGAAATTTGATAGTTTCTATATTGACCCCACTTCACTGACATAATTGAAAGAAACTTTAACATTTAATTCCATTTATTCGAGCATTGCTCCATTCATCCTTCTCCCAAACATTACTGCCTACCTACCATGTGCACAATACACCATCTTTCATCCTAAACTTGGTGAAACAAGGATATACTACACATCGGGTATTCGGGTATTTTTAAGAATATTAGAACATTAGTATGGAATATGAAGAAAAATTTCAGTTTTCTTAAATTATTTATTTGAATAATTCAAGGAGAAAAATCTCAATCTCTTCTAATTACTGATATGTTCTACATAAAATCATATAAAACCACATGAGATCATTATTTTGTCCCTCACCCCTTCACAAATAAGATCTCATTCTCTCCATAAGATTTAAAGTTATAAGAGTAATAATAAAAAGTAACTTGGGGCATCTGGGTGCTCAGTGGGTTAAGCCTCTGCCTTCGGCCCAGGTCATGATCTCAGAGTCCTGGGATAGAGCCCTGCATCAGGCTTTCTGCTAGGTGGGGAGTCTGCTTCCCCCTCTCTCTGCCTGCCTCTCTGCCTTTTGATTTTTCTCTCTCTCTCTCTGTCAAATAAATAAATAAAGTCTTTAAAAAAATTAAAAATAACAAGTGTGTTGAGTGTCATGTGTCAAACCATATTCTAGTTACATTTCATATTTCTCATTTAATACCCAAGTCCTCTCTGAAGTAGGTTCTATTATTATCAATATTTTACAGATAAAGAACTGTTGCAAACATTTAGTGCATTTGTCTACTATAACTAGGGTTGTCCGTGGTTAAGCTATGCCAAAATCACAATGTTCCGAACCGGGGCGGCAGGAGGAGCACCTCAGAGCATACTGTTCTAGCTTTCAAAAATATTTACAGTAAACTCCTGGTTTACTACCTTTCTCGGTGAAGGAGGTACTTACTGGATTCATAATATGTGGCCAGCTTGGTGCTAAACCTGTCACAAAAACTCAGTACATTTCTTCAAGCTGGCTTTGCCAACTGCAGTGAGTTCGGAGTTCTGTTGTGAGCCAAGTTCTGATCATTCAGGTCGGCTTGTTTAGGTTCCTCAGAAAAAAGGTCAGTTCCTAAGACGTCTACTTTTCAATTCTCTGTGTCTCTGTTTATTAGCGCACTAAGTTGAGTGAAACAAAAATCCACAAACACGAAGTTTTTCTGGTTTTATCTTGTATTGTTGTTGTTGCTATTTTAATGAGCATGTAGACTTAAAATTTTTTGTTTATCTTGAAAGGGCCCTAACACCACTCTTGAATGAGGTCTCATCAATTTTTCTGACTGAAGGTTATCTCCCTTGGAGAGAGACAAATAAAAATAGTTAGAAATAAGGTCAACTAGACTGTGCTCTCAGAGACACGATATCTTCCGTGTTGTTTGCCTCCCTAACAAAATACTACTCAAAATGCAAGTGTCTGTAACCTCAGAGATTAATAATTTTTTTCTTTGATTGTTTGTTGTGGTTGCTTTTATTCAAGTAATGAAAACAGAACAAAGCTGGCTGTGTTCAAACAGCAGTGATTCCGTAGTCTTTACAGATATTGTCCGAATCTAATTGGATTTTAATGAAATGATATTTCCTTTGTGATAAGTACATAAAAATTATGTTTTTAATTAACATCACAAGGTATAAGCTATAGATACCAAGTTTCAACAGAAGTAGTAATTCTTTAATGTTTTCTTCATTTAAAAATAAAAAGACAGAAGTAGTAACAACTTGGGAGGAAAAATGAATAAATTAACTGGACAATGATTAGCCTGGGCCTTTTCATCCTAGGGGTTGTGCCGATCGACAATGTCTATTTCTTTTACATTTAAAACCTTATTAGTTCATTTTGTTTCGAAATATGTTCCAAAGGATTGTTTTTCCTTTTAATTTCTGTCATTCAACTTTAACAGTGTGTGTACAGGATTGCAAATAAACTAAGTTCAGTGTACATTGTGATGATCATTTTAAGTAATGCTCAATATATGTACTGAACCTTAAAACTCATCAAGAAAAACAGATTTTTTAATACAAGATAGTGTGTTTGTGAAATTTACCCAATTTTTCATATGAAAATGTTTTCTATTTGAGAAGAAGAATAGTTAGTTTTCAGGAGGAAAAAATGTGAGGAGGGAAGGCTGTTCTAGAAGACTCAGAAGTAAATAGGTAAAAGGATTTCTCATCTGTATAATTTCAAAAATGGCATGAAAAAAGCCTCAGAAGAAAAAACAAAGAGCAAAATGTAGCAAATCAACTTCATCAGTCCTGATGGTGTTTCTACATAAGACACATTGTCCTGCTTCTTTTAGTTATTAATTACATTTTCATGACCTGCTGGTGACCTGTATTAGTGAACCATATAGTGATCTATGCATTTGGTCAACTGCTAATTAACAAAATGATCACACTGCTCTATTTAATGATCTATTATGGAATTTTTTCTTTCAATTTTTACCTCTGTTCATTGCATTTAAGTATACCTTATATAAGTTTAAGTATACCTTATGTATACACCTTATATAACATTATAGATAATTTTTTAAATTCTGATTTAGTTAATCATCAGTGAAACATAATAATATTTTTCATAGACAGGGACATTACCAAAAAAAAAAAAAAAAAAAAGAAAGAAGAACTTTAAAAGTTTCCTCATGGAAGTAAAATGAAGACTGTATCTCCTACACTTGAGCCCCAAACAGATGGTATTCTGATAACCTCTTTCCTGGTTTAACAATTCTTCCCACTCAGTGTCTAAACCATTTTAAGAAAACTAAGTGAGCATGTGGAATCAGAACATATCATGAACCTCCATAAGGCTGAAAGGCTCACATTTTCAATTAAAGAACACTTCCAAATTTCTGAATCCACTGGGAATATCTGTACTTTCATTCAGTTACTGTACAGCTGAAATAGGCACAATCACTCAACTTTAAAATATTCTCAAATGTGAAAAAAAATAAACAGAAACACAATTCCCATTCAAATAAAGCAAATCAGTCAAGTTCAGAGAGCTCTATTAGTGTCTCAATTAAGTATTTATTTACAACGATACAGATTTTTGTCTTACTTTATTCTTTAACTGTCTTAGCTAAATATTTGACATTTTATAAATAGCCTCATGTGATAGAAGTTATTTTGTTTGCTTGGTTTTTGGTTATAGTTTTTTTTTTAAATCAAAGTATAATCTGCATGAGTAAAATATATAAACCTTAAAGTACAGCTTGATGAATTTTAATGTATTTTGAAACTGTGTAACCACCTACCAGACTGAGATAAAGAATATTTCCTGCAACACTTGAGGCTCCTCATTGTCCTCTCCCAATCAGTAACCTCCAGAGTAACAAGTATTCCTACACTATCACCATGGGTTAGGTTTTCCTTATGTGGAGCTTCCTACAATGAGATAATACAAAATACACTCATCAGTGTCTGACTTCTCTCACTCAGCATATGCCTCTGAGATTCAGGTATCAATAATGTATTAACTACATTGCTGTATAAAATTCAATTCTGTGAATGTACCATCATTAATTTATCCATTCTATGTTGATGGGCATTTAAATTGTTCCAGATTTTTCCTACTATGGATAAAATTGCTTTGAATGTTCTTGTACAAATCTACCAGAAGACAGAAGCACTCACTTTTATGGAAGATGAATTATTGATTGAGTAGTCATTGGGAATCTGCAAGGGCCTGAAAAGGAAGAGAAGGAAGAGGGGAGGATGAGGAGGAAGGGAACAGAAGAAAGGAACAGCAAAAGGAGGAGCTAAAGGTGGTGGGTGGTGTGGTGTTTCCCTAGGGGAATTACAGTTAAGCACTCTACATTGTGGACTAAGCTCAGAATTCATCCTTCGAGGTCAAGGCAAAACACAATCTGCCTCATTAAGTTAACACTCAGGAAGTGTGCTACTTAAGTGGAAACTTACAAGCCTGTGTTACTGGCAAATGGAAACCCTCTCTGGAAAATGAAAAAGAAAAGAAAAAAAAAAAAAAAGAACCTCTAATTAAAAAATGCCCACAGCAATACCAATGCTGGAAGGAAATAGATGACCAGAAATAAAAATCAGGAAAAACAAACATGACAAAAATAGACTCCTCGAGAATTCAGATATTGAAATCATCACATATGGGATTATGGACATTGGGGAGGGTATGTGCTTTGGTGAGTGCTGTGAAGTGTGTAAACCTGGTGATTCACAGACCTGTACCCCTGGGAAGATTAAATAAATATATATGAACTGTTTAAAATGTAGAGCCAGATGAGTTTACTATAGCCTTTTATTGTAAAATATACATCTTTTTTATTTTGAGAGAGAGAGAGTAAACGTGTGAGTGGTGGGGGGAGAGGGAGAGGAGAATCACAAGCAGACTCCACACTAAGCACAGAGTCCAACAAAAGGCTTGATCTCAGGACCTTGAGATCATTACGTGAGCTGAAACCAAGAGTCAGATGTTCAACCGACTGACTCACCCAGGCACCCCCAAAATACATTTAAAAAGAAATCTACATACAGTATATGATAACACATTGCTGTTGGAATACAAAATGGCACAACCACTTTAGAAGGCAGCTCAAGGGGGTCTTAGAGCTGCATGTACACCTAACCTCTGACCTAACCATATCTCTTCTCAGTCTTTACCCCCAAGAAATGAAAACCTATCTTCACACAAGATCCTATACAAGATGTGCAGAGTCATAAAAAAAAATCACCCCAATTTGGAAACAACAAAATCTGAAAACTGGTACATGAGTGAAAAATGGGAGTACATCCATCCAACATAATACTATTGAGCAATAAAAAAGAAATAATGCCTGAAAATTCAACATGGATGACTCGCAAAAGAATTATATTCAGTGAAAATAGTTTCTGATACAAGGCTACTTACTGGATGAGCATGAAACAACTCTATATGGAAATCTAGAAAAGGCAATATTATAGGGATACAAAACATATCAGTATCATCAGGGCCTGGAGTTTGGATGAGGGCATTCGCTACTAAAGGCTTATAAGGAACTTCTGGGAGTGATGGTGGATTATCTAACTATTGTATATTATGACTATGGTTACATGACTATACATTTGTCAAAACTTGCAAAATCAAACACCTAAAAGGAGTGTACTTTATTGTTTATAAATTAGACCTCAATAAACCTGACATTAAAAAAGCAAATCGTCCTTCTGAGTTATGAATTTAAAATTATCTCAGGATTCAAGTTTGAATATTAATAATAAATTTAAATGCATAATATAGATTTTAAGATTAATAGATGAAGACAAGAAGAGTATAATCTTCATAATAGAAACAACCAAATCATTTGAGGAGAGTCAATGTGAAATTCATGATATAAGCACATACCAAAGAAGGAACAAAAGAAAACTTCCTTGATCAGTTAAAAGTATCTTATTTTAAAAATAAATGAAATCATATGTTGACATGACTGTAAATTGGGTAACATTTGGAGCATCCTCTTGAAAAGTCTCTTTAAAAGAGTAAGAAACAGACCACCCCTTCTATTTAACATTGAAATGTGGGTCCTGGACAACAGAATAAGAAATGAAAATAAATAAGATATGAGGACAGAAAATAATAGGAAAATAGCAAGGCATTATTCAAAGACATATGGTCATCTACAGAGATAAGTGCAAATAATATACAGACAAATTCTTATAATTAATACGAGAAGACAGATCATGAGCCAAACATAAGTACTGGAAGGAAAGAAGGAAGGAAGGAAGGAAGGAAGAGAGAGAGAGAGAGAGAAAGAAAGAAAGAAAGAAAGAAAGAAAGAAAGAGACATTGCATTGCTCTATATTTCATTTTAGGAAGATAAATGACTTTTGCAACTTATTTCTTTAGAAATATGAAAATAAGTACACCACTTCAGGATTGAAGATCAGAGATAATCAGAAAATGTATTCAATTAATTGAGAGATTCATCTATTTATGAATGTCATTCAAATCCAAATATCTGTAAGCAGACTTTTATGAATAATTCTTAGAAAAATGGCAGCGAAAAGAAGCCTTGACATGATTCAGTTTCACTGTGAAACAGGCAGTCTGTGAAGTGGGGGGTTATCTGTGATCAGCATGAGTAGCTAGGCATTTATGCAGAAGTTAGAATAAGAAAGAAGAGCTTGAGGATGCCGATCGACGTGGCCCATGCTTTCACAAATTAAATTAAATAACAGCAACCTTCGCTTTAATACTACCTAAGAGTAAAATATATAGAAGCCTGATTTTTATATGACTGTTTCCTCTGAATAAAACTTCATCAATTAGGGATACTCATTTCTTTTCTAAAAACATTTTAGCAAACTGAAAAAGTAACATTTCTTGTGCATAATGTTTTCAAAGGGAAAGAGAGTTATGAAAAGCAAAAAAGATAGCTTTGGTCAAATAAGCATCCCCAAAGTCCTAGAAGATTTTAAGTAAATTTATTCTTCAAAGTGTTCATAAAACAAGATGCTTACACATAATTAGAACCATGTAGTGCAGTAGCCCACCTGTCTTGCTAGTGTCAGCAATGACAAGCAAAAAATACCTTGGCTTAATCAGTTAACATAACATAGACAACAAGCAGCAGTGTCAAGAAATAGACTTTCAAATTAAAACGCCTCTTTGGAAAACAGACGACTATGCAAAAGAATATATTGGAAAAATGCTGCTGGCATCTCAGAGACCTAAGAGACAATGTCATCACCCATAACATACCAGGAAGCAGACAGAAAGTTAAAAGGATGTCTTCACTAACAGAATGAAAGCATGCAATTGTACACATGTAACAGTCCTTTGTTATGTGTGTTGGAGAAGTGTGTAACACCAGGAATACCTTTATTCTGGGATATCCTTTGGCTTCCTAAAAAAGCATAATTGGAACGAGCTCCTCTTGAGAATTTTGGAATAAATTTAATTGCTTATTTAGAATTATCACTCATAGTGTATGATTTTGATAGAGGTCCTGAAACTCCTCAGCCTGGCATCCATGATTCTCCATCACCACATTCAACTTCACCTATTTCTTCTGCCTCTTACTTCCTCCTGCATTAACTTTTATTCCTCAATTGTTGTATTTCTTTTTCAGCTTAGTGCTTTGCCCAGAACTGAACCATATTGCTCCACTTCCAATCAGGTTTTCCTTTCAAGCACTTGGTCAAGGTTTAGTCCCGGTTCTGGATGGCCTTTCACTGATTTTAATGCTCTTCCTACATGCAAAAATATATTTATTGCCTAATAGACATTACCCTCTGTTCCTGACACTGGACAGGAAGCGATCGTTGAAAGACATAGAATTCCTATTTCCAGGGGCATCCCCTCTAGTGGAGGCAATAGTAAACACACAACAAATGAGTAACTACAAGATGTCATCAGAGAAGAGCATGGAGACAAATAAAGCAAGAGAAGCTGCCAGAGGATATGGGTAGCAGGGAGGGAGGGCTGATTTTTTTCTAGCAGTGGTCAGGGACATCTTGTCTACTGAGATGAAATTTGAGCAAATAATGTCCTGAAGGAATTGAAGGAATACACAGGGACGATGTGGGCAGGAGAACATTCTAGACATAGGATGAGCACAGAGGAGAGAGCTTGACCAAGTGACTACAACAGAGTGAGGAAAGGGCAGTATGGGAGCTGAAGATGAGATCTGAGTTGGAAGCTCTGCCATGTGGGACCTTCCAAGCCTTTTTAAAAAGACTTTGGTTTTCAAATAAAAAGGGGTGGGGGGTTGGGGAGTTGTTGCAAATGCAGCATGTAGCAAACATGACTGGCTAACATGTTTCATATTTCACAAATTCAATCCAAACTAAAAATAATATATGACACTCAATTATTAAATTATCTAAGGTATTTTTGTGGGCAAGACCCTATGTTTGAAGAATAGACAGTGAAAAAGTACTCTATGCACGTAGGTAGGAATACAGAGAGACACAACTTCTCTAAAGAAGAAATTTTTCTTCAATGAAATAAAATTCTCCTTTCAACAAAGTTCATAAAGATTTTTCTAGAATTTTATCATCTCTGAATTTATTCTAGGGATAAAGTACAGACTAGGATTTATGGGTGGGTCAAGATGTTTACTGCTGATTATTTAAAGGAAAAATAAAACCCTGAAAAATTAGGTTCCCTGTAATCAGTTATATAATTACCACTTAATCATCAAATTAAATAATAAGCATTCTGTAGACTTATTGTAGAAAAAGACATTTCTGGAGTACCTGGGTGTCTCAGTCTGTTAAGCCTCCAACTCTTGATTTTGGCTCAAGTCATGCTCTCAGAGTTGTGAGGTTGAGCCCTGCATAGGGTCTGTGCTAGGTGTGAAGCCTGTTTGGGTTCTCTTTCTACCCCTCCCCACTGCATGCTCTCTCTAAAAATAAATAAATAAATCTTTAAAAAAAAAAAAGATATTTCAGTAACTTGAAAGAATGCCCACTATAAATCTAACTGTAAATGCCAACAGATTCTAATTAGGTAAAAAATTTTTTAAAAAAAGGCTTTCTACAGGAAAATAAAATTCAGCACTTAAAAGCAAGTATTACAACATCAGCTTAGCCCCTCCTAAGATGGAAGAATTTGAGCTGGGAATATAGCTAGCCAGCTAGAGACCACTTTCCAGTAAACTCTGCAGTAAGGTATTTCTATATGACCAACTTCTGGCCAATGATTAGCAAGGGAAAGTAATATTTGACCATTGCTTTAAAAGGACTCAACCTAAGAGAAGACCTTTTTGGCCTTAAGTTAAAAAAAAATAATAAAATAAAATGACCAGGTAGAAACCAATTAAAGAAACAACAACAAAAAATGCGCAATACATTATAATCAAATATCATGTAACATGTTATTGAAGGAATTGAGATATTTTTATCTGGAAACATAAGGGAAAAGGAAAGACATGTTGTTACTTTTAAATTTTGAAAAGTTGTTAGAATTAGGTTTTCATTGTACCTGATGCCCTGAGTTAATATAAACGGTAAGGTTTATATTAAGGAATATCTTACCCCCATAGGAAGTGAGAGTTAAGTCACAGGAAAGGATCACTGAGAAATTGTTTGTCTGATCACATGGATTTGGTACTTAGTAGACTATGTAATAAATGGGCTGTGAGTCCTCAGGAGATTTCTGGGCATTTCGGTTCTGAGATTCCATGACTACGTTAATGGAAACCATATTGTGTACTCTGTATGGAAGTGTAAGCCAGAGTGCTTCCTTACTGATTTGAGTATATGAGAAAGTGGCTTATTTGCTCAATTTCATTGGTTACACAGCAGTTGGCTTTTAAAATAAAATAAAATTTAAAACACCAGTTGATATTTTAAAATAAAATAACCTTTGAAATAATGTGCCATTAAATAATCAATTTCATAGGGTTGATTAGGAAAACATAGATGTGGCACGCAGGTGGCTCAGTGGGTTAAGCATCTGCCTTTGGCTCAGGTCATGGTCTCAGGGTCCTGGGATCAAGCCCTGCATGGGGCTCCCTGCTCAGCTGGGAGTCTGCTTCTCCTTCTTCCTCTGCCCC
This sequence comes from Mustela lutreola, assembly GCF_030435805.1. Classification (NCBI taxonomy): domain Eukaryota; kingdom Metazoa; phylum Chordata; class Mammalia; order Carnivora; family Mustelidae; genus Mustela; species Mustela lutreola. The sequence continues at coordinate 61,551,670 of NC_081298.1, read as the reverse complement.
TTCCCTCACTTGTTCTCTCTCTGTCTCTCACTCTGTCTTTCTCTAACTCTGTCTCCCTCAAATAAATATTTAAAAAAGAAGAAGAAAATAAGAGACACCATATTTTCCTGGACAATGTAGGCAATTCTAAACCAAAGTCTATACTACCCTTGGAACATCTCATCCTTCCCCGTGCTCTATACTAACCCACTTAGTAAAGAGCTGCTAAGAAAACTGGCAGTGTGGTCATAGAGCCTCCAAAAAGAAACTTTGGAGGAATCCTATGACTTATATGAGAGAATCACTTGTTCCCATAAGAGCAGGGCTCTACCACTTTCCACTACTTGACACCTTCCTCCCCAATCCTGGGATGCATTTGACTGTAAAGGGAATCATACCTTGTGGAGAGCTCACTCAGTCCTTTTAGATATAGCCAGGTAACATGACCCATGACCTATCTTTGGACTTCACTCTCGACCCTCATACCTTAGTACTACTACAGAATTCTCCAGCTTGTACTGGAATTGGTATGAACACAGAACAATTACCAAACATATTGCAATGGCCAACTATAGTTATTCTAAAACCAGGGAGAAAAAGGATAATGAAGGAGCAGCTGGGTGAAGTATCTTCAGCTTCTCTGTTGGAAGAACCATTAAAGAAGGAGGGTGGAGATTAAATAGTCCCTCGAGAGACTCAACAGAGGCAAGAGCAAACAAACTTGGTGAACCCTGCCCTAGACACGTATCCCAGTCCCGCATTTTTATGGGCATGCACACTGAGGCAGTGACTTTGTTACTACAGTCACCAGCTGTCTCGGGAGGCTTTTTGGGGGAGAATTGCTCATCACCCCAACTGGCTACACACCATGGAGGAACTGCCCTCTGCTAGCGTGAGAAGTACTGAGACAAGACTTTGCATCCGGGGGGGTGCTGGGTGAATGCAATTTCCTTGTAGAGTGTCTAAGTTGTAATTGGATACTTGCAAAAGCTTCTGCTAGTGATGGTGTCCATGTTGTTGTTGCTGGGACCCATAAGGAGTGAGGAGCAATCTTGACAGGAACCAGAGCACACGGAACACTCCACAATCCAGAGAGCTCACCACTGTGTTGCTAGCTATAACGTGGTCCTTTCTTCCCCCTGCTGAGTAAAAATTGGTAGGAAGAGATTAGAAAGCCTGTAACTGTAATGGAACACAAGAGGTCATCAGGGGAGGAAACCAAGGTCTAACTCAATAAAGGAGGGAAGAAAAGAGAATCATTTTGGAAAGCTTTGTTAGGAGTAGGTTCTTAGTTTAAATTTACTTTTTGTTTAAGAAGCTCATCATCATCTTGCCATTTGTGACAGCATGGATGGACCTAGGGGTTGTAATGGTAAGGGAATGCAATAGGAGAGAAATTGACACCATATGACTTTACTTATATGTGGAATCTGAAAAAACAGTACAAATGATAAACAAACTAAAAGCAGAATCAGAGAACAAACTGATGGTTGCCGGAAAAAGAGAGGTGAGGGGATAGGCAAAATGGGTAAAGGGGAGTGTGAGATACAGGGTTCCAGTTATGGAATGAATAAGTCACCTCAAGAAAAGGTACAGCAGAAGGAATATAGTCAATGCTGTCATGGCCTGTATGGTAATGGAGGGTAACTAACTACATGTGTGGTGAGCTTAGAGAAACGTGTAGAGAAAATGAATCACGAGTTGTACATCTGAAACTAATGTTAACACTGTGTCTCAATGCTAGTCACACACACACAAAAGAAACCATCCCAAGACCAAAGTTTGTCATAGTCTAGACAAGTGTGTCTGGTGTAGAGTGAAAACAGGCATGGAGCCTTCAGAAGCTCTGAGTGCAGAGTCGAGCTGAGATCCCCTGACCAAAGGCCTGAGTGGAAGGAAGTGTCCAGCGTGACTCCTGGGCTGGGCCAGGGACAATGTGAGCTCTGCATACAGTTTTCTCTGGCCAGCCTGTCCTGTAGTGCAGGATGGAGCCCAATGGGGAGATGTGGCTCATGGCCTGAAGAACCTTTCAGGCTTCAGGAGCCATTTAGCCGATAATTTACATACCTCCCTTTTTAGACATATAATCATTCAGAAAGAGAGAGAGAGAGAGAATGAGTGCAAGGTGAGAAATGTCATAACAGGAGTAAAATGACATTCATGCAGAATATGAAAAGCTAGTAATCCCAACTGTTTTCCTCTACTTTGGGATATTTTAATAAATGATAAATGAGAAAATCAAACCTTTCCTACTAGCACACAGGAAAATGAAACTCCCATAACTTGGCTGGCCTCACACCCAGCGGGGCTTGGCTGCCTTTATCTCTGGTTATGTGGCACAAGGGTCCCAGCTTTTAGCATTTGAGAGTCTAGGCATGAGGATTTAGTTTAGTGTTATTTGACATTCAAATCTCCAGTTTCTTGAGATGACATATAGGAATTCGAGTGCCGTGTGTCCCGGAACTCTGCCTGTGGTGGTGGGGAAGATTCCTGGGAAGGAAACAATGGAAGGAAGCTTAATATTTACATTTAAGCTTTTAGAACGTGTTGGTCTAGGCTTTCCCATTATTGCTGTGATTTTTGGAGAACTTTCTGAGGAATCAGATGTTCAAATCATATTTTATTACAGTGATTGTATTCAACAAGGACAAGTTCCAAGCAAAACCATCAGCATTACTGGCCAACACAGGAGATTTGCAGGCTCATAGCAACACATGGCAATTAGCAACAACCAATGCCACTTCGTATCTTCCACCATGGAGGGGAGAGGGCTGCAGAGTGTTTGCCAATGGCATGTACCTGGATTCCTTGTTTCTTCTCTTTCGTAGAAGCCAAAACTGTGAGTCAGAGGGAGATGATGGCCAGCTTTCCATGTGGTGCCATATTTGTCAAATGAATCAGAACTACCTTCTATTATGACCCCAAGGGTGCCTTTGGAGTATTAACAGATTGGCCAGAACAGTGCAGAGAGTAAGTTTTATCTGGTTTAAAAGGCCAAAGCTCTGTACCACACCAAGTTCATCCACTTACCCAGGGCTTAAAGACTGACTGTGTGTGTATCATAGCTTTGTCACAAGGTGCCAGAGTTTGAGGCTCAACACCATGAACTTGGATATCTGTGACAGATGCTTGTCACTCACAGCTGTCTGTGTCTTCTAGACTGCTAATAAATAATTTTCAGGGAATACATCCCTGGAGTTGCAAAGAGTTATGTGTTCTGCATACTCCAATGACATCCTTTAAGGGAGGCTGTTTTGTCTTTGAATCAGACAAACTCTCGGGGGGAAATCATTCTGCACAAAAGCATATAATGAGTAACTTAAAATGGGGAATAATCAATTGGAATCAGAGTGGCTGCTCTGGATTCTGACTTAAGGGAAAAATCCAGAGCTAAAAATACATTTTTCTACATCACACCCACACATTCTTCATATCCATAATTTATAGCTTTTTTCTATACTATCTTAATTAATATCTTTATCTATTACAATCACAAAATGGGGTGTGTGTGTGTGTGTATTCCTTTTTGGCCTCAAAGTATGCTTCACTGTTCCCTTGTTATATTGGTCTCCTAGGTCTGCCATAAAAATTACTGCAAAATGAATATCTTTAAAACAACAGAAATTTATTCTCTCAGAGTTCTTAAGGCTAGACTAAAGTCAAAGTGTTAGGAGGATCATACTCCCCTTGAAGGATCTAGGGAAGAGTCTTTCCATGGGTCATCCAGTGTCTGCTGATTCTAGGCTTTCCTCCACCCACAGTGGTATAAATCCTATCTCTGCCTCTGTGTCCACATGACCTTCTCTCTGGGTCCTCTCCTTTTCTTATAACAACACTGGCCATTGGATTTAAGGTCCACCCTAAAGGACTGAGACCCCATCTAACTAATTCCACCAAATTCCAAAATTATATTTCCAAGTAAGGTCACATTCCAAGATTCCAGATGGACATGAAATTTTGTAGGACCACATTCACCCCCATGACAAGTGTTGATATGAATGAGTTGATGATTTGGGACATCCATTTGGCCTACAACTGACAAACATGGGGTTAGATAACAGCAATTCTGTGCTGCTATGATGTGTCGGTTGTTAGCATTAGCAAATCGAAAGATCCCAGAATCTCATAAAGTGACCCTTGGATATACTTGGGAAGAATCTGGAGAACAATGGCACCTTGCCAGTCTCACAGCTCATGGGCCTGTGAAGTAATGTTGAGAAAAGTGTGATGTCGGAAGGCGTTACTTCTTGAAGCTATCATGTTCTAGTTTGGGATGTGTCCCATGGTGACCAGCTGTTAGTGTAGTCATGAAGAACTCCCTTGTGGTCTGTGGACTTCATTAAGAGTGGGGACTGAGACACCCACCCACACACACACAGACACAAATACACAACCCTGAAGTTTCTGGAAACCACACTTGTCATTATCTCTCTTGGACTACCCTGTTAACATAGGTACAAGAGCTTCTAGATATGATCTTCTGTGTCAGTAACCAAATTGGCTCAGCCAAACCTCTTTATTAAAAACACAGGGAAAAACAAAGTTCAGAAGACATGAAAATGTATTTAACTCATGCTACTAATAAGCTTCATTTTACCTTGTGTCAAGTTCTGATTAAGTAAGCAGGATTGGGAAAATGTGAAGAAAATAAAGAAGGAGCTCAAACAGACAAAGCACAAATAGAGAAAAGGAAAGAATAAAAGAAAAAAAAAAGATGAGAAATGCCTTAAATATCCATTTAAACTAGAAGAATTTTCTTCAAAAACAAGATGACTTAAGACATTATCATAAAGCATAATAAAATGTTACATGAGTAGAATTTTACATGCGCATGCATGTGTGTGCATACACAGTTTCCCTTTCTCTCTCTTTCTCTTTCTTGCTTCACAAGAACTCCTTATCTACTTTATACATCAGGAAACTGAAGAAGGGGGGGCAAAATGGTGGAGGAATAGAAGACCCTGTTTCAACCAGTCTCCTAAAGTGAGCTAAATATCTACCAGAGCACTCTGAACACACAAGAAATCAGCCTGAGATGTAAGATTACACACTTCTAGATCTCTACAGGGACAGAGGATCATCAGTGGAGAAGTACAGAGGAGCTGGGATTGTGGGACAGATATTGGAGGATAAACAAAAGGCAGAGGGATCCACCAGAAGGGAGCCACTGGAAAGTAAGACCCCAATGAGACAGTGCCCTGTGCTTGGGGACCAGCAAAAGCTTGGAGACCAGTGGTTGTGAGAAGGGAAGGGATGGATAACAGCACTCAAACAGAACAAAGGAATTTACTGGATAATTGCTGGGACCTGACGGCTGCAGGCAAAAGCACAAGCACAGACCTAAGCCCTCAGTCCCAGGGTGGCCTCAGCTGCCACCCACCTGAAAGGACCCAATACAAACCAGAGTCTGCAGTCCCTGGGGCTGGAGCCAGCTGAGGCCACCACAATCACCTCCGCTGCCTCCACTGCCGCCGGGGCTGAGGGCACTGGGCGTAAGCTTGAAATGGTGGTCCCTGGGCCTGACAGCTGCCATGGCTACTACAGCCATCTCTGCCTCTGAAAGAGCTTGAATCAGCAGTCTCAGGAAATGTAGCCACCAGGACTGGTATCTCTCATGGGTTTGGCGTCACAGAGGTAGAGACAAGCGGGGGCCTGGGGTGACCACTTAGATGGTAGGCTGGGGCTGTGCACTGAATATGGGAGTCTGTGTTCTGGACCATTCAGAGAGGAGCAGACTGTGGCTTCTCTCTGAGGTGGAGGTCTGGGTGCAGACAATTTACTTCACTCTGAGCCTCCGAAAAGGCTGGAAAAGCCACCAGAGAACAAAAGCCTGAAAAACCGATTTCCAAGGAGCCCCTTGATTATGGGGTAGTGCAACTCCACCCAAGCAGAATCTACTGAAAAACAACATGGCAGGCCTCTGCCCCAGAAGACAAGCTGAAAAGAACAAGAGGACAACAACCATAAAACTGTAAAACTGTAAAACCCCATCATCAGGGTTATATTAAGCCCCTGGTACTGACTCACAGCCTGTATATTTCTTAGATACAGCTTTTGTCTTTTTTTTTTTTTTAATTTGTTCTCATGAGTCTTCTTCTTTTATTTTTTTTAACCTACTTACCATTTCAACTAGATGTTTTTTTTTAAAAAAAGTTATTTATTTATTTGACAGAGAGAGAGATCACAAGTAGGCAGAGAGGCAGGCAGAGAGAGAGAGGAGGAAGCAGGCTCCCCACAGAGCAGAGATCCTGATGCAGGACTCCATCCCAGGACGCTGGGATCATGACCTGAGCCGAAGGCACTGGCTTAATCCACTGAGCCACCCAGGCGCCTCAATTAGATGCTTAATACAACATATTCCATAGTAATATTTTAACTTGTACATTTTTCATACATACGATTTTTTTCTTTTATATATCTCTATATACTTATATAGATATAGATATAGACACAGAGAGATGTATATATAAGCTTCAATTTAGTCCTCTTTTCAATACCATCTCTCTCTCCATATATATATATATATATATATATATATATATATATATATATATGGAGATATATATATATATAGATATCTATATATATATAGGTTTAAATTTCCCTGTGTCTATGGAAAGTTAAGTCCTCTAACAAAGATAGCAAGATACACCCAGGAAGAACTGAAATACTCTTCCTTGTCCACATGGAAGGATTCTAACCCTCTCCCCTTTTTATTTTTGTGTTTTTATTTCTTTTTCTTTTGTCAGTCTTTCTGTTGGATTGTTTTTGTTTTTGTACTTTATAAATCTTATTCTTGGGGTTCATTTTGGCTGGGTTTTTCTTTTTTCTTTTCTTTTTTCTTTTTTTTTTTTCTTTTTGGTGGTGACTTCTGATTGCTCCAAAACTTTTCTGGGTGCACTTTGCCTGGACCATGGTTGATATTTTCAGCTATACATCCCCTCGACCACTTCTCACCAGAATGACTAAAAGGAGGAACCCCCCAAAAAGGAAAAATTCAGAGATTGACCTCTGCCACAGAACTATTGGATATGGACATAAGATGTCAGAAATAGAATTTAGCATACAGGTATGCAGACAATGGCTAGGTTGGAGAAAACCATTAGTGGCAACATATAATCTTTAAGAGCAAAAGTGAGTGCTTAACTAGCAGAACTTAAAAATGCAGCCACTTTGGAAAACAGTGTGGAGATTCCTCAAGAAATTAAAAATAGAACTTCCCTATGACCCTGCAATAGCACTGCTGGGTATTTGCCCCAAAGATACAGATGTAGTGAAAAAAAGGGCCATCTGTACCCCAAAGTTTATAGCAGCAATGGCCATGGTCGCCAAACTGTGGAAAGAACCAAGATGTCCTTCAATGGACGAATGGATAAGGAAGATGTGGTCTATATACACTATGGAGTATTACGCCTCCATCAGAAAAGATGAATACCCAACTTTTATAGCAACATGGACAGGACTGGAAGAGACTATGCTGAGTGAAATAAGTCAAGCAGAGAGAGTCAATTATCATATGGTTTCACTTATTTGTGGAGCATAACAAATAGCATGGAGGACATGGGGAGATGGAGAGGAGAAGGGAGTTGAGGGAAATTGGAAGAAGAGGTGAACCATGAGAGACTATGGACTCTGAAAAACAATCTGAGGGTTTTGAAAAGGCGGGGGAGGGGGAGGTTGGGAGAACCAGGTGGTGGGTATTAGAGAGGGCATGGATTACATGGAGCACTGGGAGTGGTGCAAAAACAATGAATACTGTTATGCTGAAAAGAAATAAAAAATTTTAAAAAATGCTACCAGTGAAATCCAATCTAATCTAAATACTCTAACAGCTAGGGTAAATGAGGCAGAAGATGGAATTAGTGATCTAAAGGACAAACTGATAGAAAAGAACAATCAAGAGGAGGCCTGGAACAAACAGCTTAAAAGCCAAGAAAACAGAATTAGAGAAATAAATGATACCATGAAATGTTCCAATGTCAGAATTATTGGGATTCCTGTGGTGTGGAGAGAGGAGACTAGAAAATATAGTTGAGCAAGTCCTAGCTGATAATTTCCCTAATCTGAGGGCTGGAACAAGTGTTCATGTCCTAGAGGCAGAGAGGACCCTCCTCCCCCAAGATCAGTGAGGCTAGAGAGACAAACTGGCATGTGATTGTGAAATTCATGAATCATAAATTCAGGGAAAATGTCTTTAGGGCAACTAGGGGGAAGAGATTTCTTATGTGCAGAGGGAGGAACATTAAAATAACATCAGATCTCTCCACAGAAACCTGGCAAGCCAGAAAGGACTAACAAGACCTATTCAGGAAACTAAATGAGATGAAGATGCAGCAAAGAATATTTTATCCAGCAAGGCTGACATTTAGAATGATGGAGAGATAAAGAGCTTCCAATACTGGGAAAGACTAAAAAATTATGTGACCACCAAACCATTACAAGAAATATTAAGGGAGATTCTATAAAAGAAGATGGATCTCAAGAGTGATATAGACCAGAAATTTACAGAAACAATCTATAGAAACAAGGTCCTCACAGGAAACATGATGACAAGAAAAACATATCTTTCAATAAACACTCTCAATGTGAATGGCCTAAATGCTCCCATAAAATGGCACAGGGTTGCACATTGGATAAAAAGACAGCACTCATCCATATGCTATCTACAAGAGACTCATTTTGAACCTAAAGATGCATCCAGACTGAAAGTGAAGGGATGGACAACTATCTTTTATGCCAATAGGCCTCAAAAGAAAGTTAAGGTTAACAATTTTCATATCAGCCAAATTAGATTTTAAGCTAAAGATTGTAGTCACAAATACAGAAGGACACTACATCATTCTTAAAGGGTCTATCCAATAAGAAGATCTAATAATTGTAAATATTTATGCTTCCAACATAGGAACAGCCAACTACATAAGCCAACCATTAATAAAAATAAAGAGACATACTGATAAGAATATGTTAATTGTAGAGGATCTTAACACACCACTCTCAGCAGTAGACAAATAATCTAAGCAGAAAATCAACAAAGAAACAAGAGCTTTGAATGACACCTTGGCCCAGATGGATCTCATAGATACATAGAGAACATTCCACCCTAAAACAACAGAATATGCATTCTTCTCAAGCACACATGGAACTTTCTCCATGGGTCTTTTTCATATACTTGGCCACAAATCAGGTCTCAACTAAGACCAAAATATTGAGATTATTCCCTGCATATTCTTAGACCACAATGCTTTGAACTCAATCACAAGGAAAAGTTTGGAAGAAATTAAGACACTTGGAAGCTAAAGACCATCCTACTCAAGAATGTTTAGATCAACCAGGAAATCAAAGAACTTAAACAATTCATGGAAACAAATGAGAATGAAGACTCATTGGTCCAAAACCTATGGGATATGGCAAAGGCAGTCCTAAGAGGGGAAATACATAGCCACCCAAGCCTCCCTCAAAAAAATAAAAATCCCAAATACAAAAACTCTCTTTACACCTTAAATAACTGAAGAACCAACAACAAATCAAACCTACCCCATGCATGAAAAGGGAAAAATTAAGATTATAGCAAAGATCAATGAGTTAGAAACTAGAGAGAGAGTAGAACACATCAACAAAACTAGAAGCTGGTTCTTTGAAAGAATTAATAAGATCAATAAACCACTGGCCAGACTAACCCAGAAGAAAAGAGAAAGGACCCAACTTAATAAAATTATAAATAAAAGGGGAGAGATCATGACTAACACCAATGAAATAGAAACAATCATCAGAGATTATTATCAACAGCAATATGCCAACAAGTTAAGCAACCTAGAAGAAATGAATGCATTCCTAGAAACCTATAAACTTGCAAGACTGAAACAGGAAGAAATTGACAACCTGAATAGACCAATAACTAGTAACAAGATTGAAGCAGTGATCAAAAACCTCATAAAATCCAAAGTCCTGGAACCTGGGGAATTCTACCAAACATTCAAAGAAGAAATAATGCCTATTCTCCTGAAACTGTTTCAGAAAATAGAAACAGAAGGAATCTTTCAGACTCTTTTTGTGAATCCTGCATTACCTTGATCCCCAAACCAAGCAATGACCCCATCAAAAGGAGAATTTCAGACCAGTATCTCTGATGAATGTGGATACCAAGATTCTCAAAAAGATCCTAGCAAATAGGATCCAACAGTACATTAAAATGATTATCCACCATGACCAGGTGGGATTTATTCCTGGAATGCAAGGGTGATTCAACATTTGCAAATCAATCGCTGTGATAGAACAAATTAATAAGAGAAGAGAGAAGAACCACATGGTCCTCTAGATACAGAAAAAGCTTTTGACAAAATACAGCGTCTTTTTTTGATTAAAACTCTTCAGAGTATAAGGATAGAGGGAGCATTCCTCAACCTCATAAAATACATCTATGAAAAACCCACAGCAAATATCATTCTCAGTGGGGAAAAGCTGAGATCCTTCCCATTGAGATCAAGAACACACAAGGATGCCCACTCTCGCCACTGTTCAACATAGGACTAGAAGGCCTAGCAACAGCAATCAGAAAATAAAAAGAAAAAAAGATATTCAAATTGGCAAAGAAGAAGTCAAACTCTCTTCTCAGATGACATGATACTTTATGTGAAAAATCAAACATACTCCACCACTAAATTATTAGAACTCATAAAGCAATTCAGTAATGCAGCAGGATACAAAATCAGTGCACAGTAATCAGTTGCTTTGTGGTTCCTGGGGGGCTCAGTGGGTTAAGCCTCTGTCTTTGACTCAGGTCATGGTATCAAGCCCTTCATCAGGCTCTCTGTCCAGCAGGGAGCCTGCTTTCCCACCTCTCTCTGCCTGCGGCCCTGCTTACTTGTGATCTTTCTCTCTCTTCTCTGTCAAATAAATACATAAAATCTTAAAAAAAAAAAAAAAGAAAGAAAGAAACCAGTTGCTTTTTTATACACTAGCAATGAAACTGGAGAAAGGGAAATCAGAGAATCAATTCCATTTATAACACCAAAAACCATAAGAGACCTTGGAATAAACCTAACCAAAGAGATAAAGGAGCTATACTCAAGGAAATACGGAACACTCATGAAATAAATTGAAGAAGCCACAAAAAGATGGAAAAACACTCCATGCTCATGGATTAGAAAAATAAATTTTGCTAAAATGTCTATGCCTCCCAGTGCAATCTACACATTCAATAACATTCCAATCAAAATACAACTGGCATTTTTCAGACTGCAGGAACAAAAATTTGTATGGAACCAGAAAAGATACCAAATAACCAAGAAATGTCGATAAAGGAAAACAAAGCTGGGGACATCATGTTGCCTGATTTCAAGAGTTATTACAAAGCTGTGATCACCAAGACAGTGTGGTACTGGCACAAAACATACACATAGACCAAAGGAACGGAGTAGAGAGCCCAGATATAGACCTTTAACTCTGTGGACAAATAATCTTTGACAAAGCAGGAAAAAATATCCAGTGGGAAAAAAGACAGTCTCTTCAATAAATGGTACTGGGAAAATTGGACAGCTATATACAGAAAAATAAGACTCGACCATTCTCTCATACCACACACAGAGATAAACTCAAAATGAATGAAAGACCTCAATGTGAGACAAGGAATCTATCAAAATCCTGAGGAGAACACAGGCAGTAACCTCTTTGACATCAGCCACAGCAACTTCTTTTAAGACACACCTCCAAAAGCAAGGGAAACAAAAGCAAGATTGAACTTTTGGAACTTCATCAAGATAAAAAGCTTCTGCACAGCAAAGGAAAGAGTCAACAAAACAAAGAGGCAATCCATGGAATGGGAGAAGGTATTTAAAAATGACACTACAGATAAAAGGTTAATATCCAAGATTTATAAAGAACTTCTCAAACTTGACACCCAAAAAAACAGATAATCAAGTCCAAAAATGGGCAGAAGACATGAACAGACACTTCTCCAATGAAGGCATACAAATGGCTAGCAGACACATGAAAAAATGTTCATCATCTTTAGCCCTCTGGGAGATTCAAATCAAAACCACCTTACACCAGTTAGAATGGCAAGAAACAACAAATATTGAAGAGGATGTGGAGAAAGGGGAACCTTCTTACACTGTTGGTGGGACTGTAAGTTGTTGCAGCCACTTTGGAAAACAGAGTGGAGATTTCTCAAAAAGTTAAAAATAGAGCTACCCTATGACTCAGCAATTGCACTATTGGGTATTTACCCCAAAGATACAGAAATAATGAAAAGAAGGGCCATATGTATCCCAATGTTCGTAGCAGCAATGTCCACAATAATCAAACTGGAAAGAGATAAGATGCCCTTCAACAGACAAATGGGTAAAGAAGATGTAGTCCATATATACAATGGAATATTACTCACCCACCAAAAAGGATGAATATCCAATTTTTGCATCAACAGGGATGGGACTAGAGATTTTGCTGAGTGAAATCAAAGAGACAAAGTCAGTTATCATATGGTTTAACTTACTTGTGGAACATAAGGAATAGCATGGAGGACATTAGGAGAAGGAAAGGAAAAGTGAAGGGGAGGGGAATCGGAGGGGGAGACAAACCATGAGAGACTGTGGACTTTGAGAAACAAACTGAGGGTTTTAGAGGGAGAGAGTGGGGGAATGGGTGACCCTGCTGGTGGGTATTAAGGAGGGCATGTATTGCATGGAGCACTGGGTGATATATGTAAACAATGAATCATGGAACACTGCATCAAAAACTAATGATGTATTGTATTGTGACTAACATAACAAAATTATGGAAAATAAAAGAAGAAAGAAAGAAAAGAAAACTGAAGCACAGAGAGGAACTTTCCTGGAGAAACCAAGCAGGTCTTCTTTTCCCAGATTCTAAACTTCCTCATTACAAAGTACTGGTGGGGAGGAAAACATCTACTATTCAGTACATGACCACTAGTCACATTTATAACATGTACATCAGAAAAGAGTTTGGTGCTACTTGGCAAAATTGAAACTCAGCTCCCCTGTGATCCCGCAATCCCATTTCTAGCAATGTGCTCCAACAAGAATGTGCAGAGCAGCCCTGGGCATAATGACACATAAGTGGAAACAACCCATATGTTCATCAATTAGGTAACTGAAGAATGATTTGTTCTCACAGAATAATTGTGGACAACTGTGGAAAATGCACAAACTGCAGTTATGTGTATGAGAATGGATGAGTCTTAGAAATATTAGTTGAGGGAAAAAAGTCCAGAGAGAGTTTTGTAGACTTCAAAAAAGCAGTCACATTTCGTAATATATTTTTTAGAGAAATGTGTAGTTGCAAAAGTATGACAAAAGAAAGGGAAACAGAAGAACAAAGTTCAGGAAGTGATTACTCTGAGGTAAAGAGGTAAAAAGTAGAGTTGGGGAAAGATGGAAGGACACAAACTCAACTTTGAGTTGAATAGTGTGGTCTTTGGTACTCTCCTGATAGTTTCTTTTTTACATAACATGGGGGTTTTAATCTTTCCAATTTTAAATAATAAGAAAATGAATAAGGGCGTGTCTGAGAGATGCAGTAGGTTAAGTGCCCAACTCTTGGTTTTGGCTCAGGTCATGATCTCAGGGTATTTAGATCAAGCCCCATGTTGGGCTCCAAGGCCCAGTACAGAGTCGGCTTGAGATTCTCTCTCTCTTTCCCTTTGCCTCTCCCACCCCCTGCTATCCCCACCTAAAATAAAGAAAGAAATAAATTTAAGAAAAAAAATGAACAAAATATAATGGAGTGAGTGAGGCCATTGAAGAGTGAAGAAGTAAGAAGGAGACTCTTTAGGTTGAAAGTGCAGGTGGGACCCAACCTGCTGAATGACTATTTCAGGAATAAATTAAGGGGAGGAATGAACAACCTCTTTTTCCCTCCTGAATCAGAATATTCAATTCAGAAAAATTCCAGAATATTCAGTCTTGACTTCTATAGCTGATGAACATAAAGGTTCTAATCCACAAGAGGAAAAAAAGAATTATAATTGCAGATGGAATAAACTAAAACAAATCAAAAATTAAATTAGCCACAAACAGGAACATGAAATATGATATCCATGAGAAAATTACTTTGGCTATAGACTTCGCTATAAAGTTACTAAAAACTGGTATCCTCAGTGAAAAAGCAATTTGGAAAGTTGAAGTTCTTTATAGAGAACACACAAAAATCTCACACAGGGAGCTTAATGTCTCTTGAAGTTTTTATTCAAGAATGTATGGAATGAACAATGACCCAAACATATGTGACTAACTTTGAGAATTGATTTCAACAAATATTCTCGCTATCATAAAACATTACCTAATTTATTACTTAGTTTTAGTACCTGGTGATGCTGAGGTAGTCACAAAAATCCCTACCTCTAAATTTTAATTGGACTTTCAATAACTTTACTTTAAGATACCTGTGCCATAGTTATCACATGGTGTATGTGGTATAAGAGTAGCTTAATAGTATAAGAGTAGCTCAATAGGTCAACTAATCTTCGACAAAGCAGGAAAGAATGTCCAATGGAAAAAAGACGGCCTCTTCAATAAATGGTGCTGGGAAAATTGGACAGCCACATGCAGAAAAATGAAATTGGACCATTTCCTTACACCACACACAAAAATAGACTCAAAATGGATGAAGGACCTCAATGTGAGAAAGGAATCCATCAAAATCCTTGAGGAGAACACAGGCAGCAACCTCTTCGACCTCAGCCGCAACAACATCTTCCTAGGAACAATGCCAAAGGCAAGGGAAGCAAGGGAAAAAATGAACTATTGGGATTTCATCAAGATCAAAAGCTTTTGCACAGCAAAGGAAACAGTTAACAAAATCAAAAGACAACTGACAGAATGGGAGAAGATATTTGCAAACGACATTTCAGATAAAAGACTAGTGTCCAGAATCTATAAAGAACTTAGCAAACTCAACACCCAAAGAACAAATAATCCAATCAAGAAATGGACAGAGGACATGAACAGACATTTCTGCAAAGAAGACATCCAGATGGCCAACAGACACATGAAAAAGTGCTCCATATCACTCGGCATCAGGGAAATACAAATCAAAACCACAATGAGATATCACCTCACACCAGTCAGAATGGCTAAAATCAACAAGTCAGGAAATGACAGATGCTGGCGAGGATGAGGAGAAAGAGGAACCCTCCTACACTTTTGGTTGGAATGCAAGCTGGTGCAGCCACTCTGGAAAACAGCTTGGAGGTTCCTCAAAATATTGAAAATAGAACTGCCCTATGACCCACCAATTGCACTATTGGGTATTTACCCTAAAGATACAAACATAGTGACCCAAAGGGGCACATGTGCCCGAATGTTTATAGCAGCAATGTCCACAATAGCCAAACTATGGAAAGAACCTAGATGTCCATCAACAGATGAATGGATCAAGAAGATGTGGTATATATACACAATAGAATACTATGCAGCCATCAAAAGAAATGAAATTTTGCCATTTGCGACAACATGGATGGAACTAGAGCGTATCATGCTTAGCGAAATAAGTCAAGCAGAGAAAGACAACTATCATATGATCTCCCTGATATGAGGAAGTGGCGATGCAACATGGGGGCTTAAGTGGGTACGAGAAGAATAAATGAAACAAGATGGGATTGGGAGGGAGACAAACCATAAGTGACTCTTAATCTCACAAAACAAACTGAGGGTTGCTGGGGGGGAGGGGTTTTGGGAGAAGGGGGTGGGATTATGGACATTGGGGAGGGTATGTGCTTTGGTGAGTGCTGTAAAGTGTGTAAACCTGGTGATTCACAGACCTGTACCCCTGGGGATAAAAATATATGTTTATAAAAAATAAAAAATTTAAAAAAAAAGAGTAGCTCAATAAATGTTTGTTGAATATATGTTTCATATAAATAAAAGGGTCTATGAGCATGCCGAGCTCCATTGTATTCGGGGAAGCTTGGGTCTGTAGATTTACACATTTTTAATTTATTCTTTTAGGATTTGCATCTTATTTAGAAACTGAAATTCACAAACTTATTTCCTTAAGTTTTCTAAATGCATTGTTCTCTCTTGTGCATCTATATGTACTCAGTTTTTGAAGGTATAAATCTGTCAGTGAAACTCAGGTTAACTGCGTAACATGGACAAGGACACAAGATATAAGGAATGTGAACAGGGAAACTCATTTTTGGCAGGTCAGTGTCATCCTTTGAGTGAAGATAAGGTCATGTATTTTGCTTATTTACTTTAAAGGTGAGCAGTATTAACACTTACTATGCTGAAATAAAGAATAAATACTTGTGTAGCTTGTCAAGACATGGACAGGACAATAATTATAAACACATTTATATCAGTATCAGAAAAGAAGCATGCATTTTCGATCATTTAAATTTTAGTTACTTAAAATGTATTTATTTGAAATGAAACTATACTAGTTTGAAATAAAAAATAGTTATTTAAAATTTTTTATTTAATAATATCATAGCTCATTATTCCAAATAAACCTTTTGAAGTTATAATTAACAACACAAGAGATTTTGTGTCAAAGCGCAAAACTTTATTAAGAATGCGCAAGGAAATGAGGAAAGGGAACTTCCATTTATTGAGTACAAAATAGATGTTAGTCCTTCTCAAATGGATTATTTCATGAATTTTCCCAACAGATCTTTATAGGATGTTTGTAGGATGGGACATAAGAGGATATTATCCTTATCTCAACCTGAGTTTCAGAAAAACTAAATAATGTGCCCACAGTCACACAGTCAAGCACTAATAAAACCAAGCTTCAAATTCTCTTCCAGTGCAGATTCTCACTCTTTATTTTGTGACAAATGCCTAACCTCTGTAACTTAAATTCTGAAGAAAAACAATGTGTTGATATTGCTTTTATCCAAGGACAAAACAAAATAAAACAACAACAACAAAAAGCCCAAACATTCATGTAAATCTTTTTCTTGTCAATTTTGCTCACAACTGGAAAGGCAAGGGAGAGAGAACATGTTGGATAGAGTAGAATATAAATATGTAGAGGGGCAATAGAGGCAACTGAGAAGATATACATACTTCTGACAATACTAACATAAAGCCATAATTGACTGGTGTTGTTTATAGTTAAGTGCAAACTAAATATATAAATACTGTCAAATTATGATTTGGTCACTTTATTGAGAGTCCCATGTCTACCTAAGACTGAAATTCAAGATATGGTCTTGAGGAGAGACCAGGTAAAAATAATAATGATAAATGTAATTAAGGGTCAGAAATATAGCAAAATGGACAACCTCAGCTATACTCAATTATGAAGTTTTTCCCCCAAATGAAATGAACAAATACAGGAAGGTGGAGAATCATGTGTGTGTGCGTGTGCTCACGCGCACAAAATATCAAGATAAAAGTTTGTTTCACTTTGCGGAATATTGAGGCATAAGTTAGAGCTGGACCAGAAGGCATGAGTAGAGTGAGAAAGATTTGGAATAGCCACCGTGAGGAAGGAGATAACTACAGCCAAGGAAAGGAATACTGGTTTACATGCCTGGGCGAAGGCTAAAAAACATGGTAACAGTTACATGATTTACTCCAATATCCTTCAGTAAGTCAAGGAGTAAAACAGTGTCAGGGAGTAGAACACTATGTGTTTGACTCAGGATGAAGTATTTGGAGATTAAGGGAGGAAGATAGAGAGTTTGGGCAAGAGTGGATCCATTGGCAAATTATATTCTATAGATTGGTTGGGGAAGGGATTGAAGGCAGCCAACAGTGTCTATGTTTATGTCGTCAGTGGCCTTGCTAATCTTGCATACCATTCTGGCTGTGGACTTAACACAGTTCCTGTCACATATTTGGCACTTAGTAAATGCATGTCAAATTTTTAAAAAGTCAGAAAATGAAGGGGCTACAGGACTGCACACGCTTCTTGATGGCAAGTTACCAATATACAATTTATATTAAAATCCTAAACTGTAAAAATATATTTTATGGTAAAATTACCATGGATGAAATAACTAGATTTAATTCTGCACCTTAATTTTTGTATTTGTGTCTTTCAGTGTACTGTGTAATTGACTGGGAATATCCATCAGTACAGTGGTTATAATAATGCTATAGTTATAAAATATGTTTGGTTAACATTTTTGAATTCTCAACTTTCATTATGTATTTTATCCTCAATGAGAAAATTATCTAGTTTTTTTTTTCTCTCTGCATTTGACTGACTCTTTTCCCAAAATATTTTTGGTTAAAAATGACAATATTTTGATGTTAAATTATTTTATCCTTTAAAGTTTGAGTCTACTATGTTTCCTTCTCAATATTAAAATTGTTAATAATTTACTAGATCATCTACATTATCTATGCCTCTAAAAATAGTTATATTTATCATTGACTGATTTTCTACTACATCGCTGGTATTCCGCTAAATCCTTCACTTAAATAATGTCTAAAGTTCTTATCTTATCCCACCATATAAGACGTTCTCTCCAACTTACAGATATGGAAACCGAGATTCATGGAATATATCAAATCCTTTCCAAGTATTTGCTCCTTGTAAATTTTTTTAAATTCTAAAATATTTTAAGGAAATGTGCAATTGTTCAAATATTTGTTACTACTTTGCTATTATGCATGCTAATTGCTTTGAATCAATATATTTTATATAACATTAAATTTGACTTCAAAATTTCTTGATTGAGAATAAAGGTTTTGCCACCCCCTGTTGTACATTGAATATGAGTCAAGTCCTTTCAGTTTTTAATGTAAAATATGCTTCTGGCCACTCTTCTAAAAGGCTGGAATATTGAGAAAATTTCTTGATGAGCAGCTGCCATTACATTTGGCTTCATTCCTGGCTTTCTAAAAGCATGAGTAGTGAATGCTGACCTCTTGACCACTTTGGCAATACACTAAAAACAAATCTATCTAGGAGGTCAATAGCCTAATAGTTCCTAGAACAGGATTGTCAAATTGAGCAAATGAATACAGAATAATCACTCAAATTTGCATTTCATATAAAGTGGAAATACTTTTTAGTATGAATATATCCTTTTCTATATTTGGGACATATACTAAAAAAAAGTATGCATTGTTGGTCTGGAATTCTAATTTAGCTTGCTGAGTGTCCTATATTTTATCTGACAACCCTATCCTGGGAGCACTGTTTACCAGGATCAGAGAGAGCAGGGAAACATAAATATAGATTAGCAAATGTCTCCTGAAAACTGTCCAGGGAAAGCATATTTTTAAACGGACATGAAATTCTTCCAAATTCTTAGGTGAAATGCTTCTGATCCCCTTGGGCATGGGGCAGAGGGAAGATCCTGTTTCACAGGCTCATAGCAAACCAATTCTTGATGAGTGGTTATTGGCCAAAGGCAGTGTGGAGAGTTTGGGAGAAGGCCAAGTAGAAACTTAATGAATCTTTAAAATGAAGAAGGGGTTGG
This sequence comes from Mustela lutreola, assembly GCF_030435805.1. Lineage (NCBI taxonomy): Eukaryota > Metazoa > Chordata > Mammalia > Carnivora > Mustelidae > Mustela > Mustela lutreola. The sequence goes on along the minus strand of NC_081298.1, from coordinate 61,532,289 downwards.
GGGAAAGCAATTGGCAAGGTGTTCTATCCATGAAGGATCTGTGCAACATGAAGCTGAAACATCTTTTCTTTAAGCCTCTTGTCATTGGATTTGCTACAGTGCAATCTTATTGTTTTTAAAGTGTTCCCTTGGCTAACATCTTTTTGTTTGGATTCTCCGCAGTTTTCTACTTTTAGGTGGTTTCTGGGACTTTGAAAATTAATACTTTAAGGATGGAGTTTTCTCAGTAGGCAGATAATATTAATGATAAAAACAAAATTGAATTAGCCTGTAATAATAATTTAGTCTCACACAGTGAGCTAATTCACTAGGTTTAAAGTGCATTGCTTTCTTTTCAATCACCCCTGTCCAAACTACAAGTATAAACACAATATACCCACTAATAATTCATACAGAGACAGGGAATTTCCATAGTGATTCTGCCTTTATGAAAAATAGATCTACATTTAGCATCAACTAAAAAAACTGGAAATTTTTGAATTAAAAGGTACAGAATTACATAACCATTAATGAAAATCTGTTCCCTGAAACATAAAGAAATTTAAAAGAGAGCAAATGCAGCAAATACCAGTTTGAAAAAGAAGATGAGCTTCACTTGAATTTCAGCTGGCCATTGCTCAAATGTAGTCATTTCAATTGTATTATCTGGATGTTGAAGTAAACATTTTATTGAGGTCATTGGAGTGGGTGGTCTGTAACGGATATTTTGCTCTGCTCATTTGATATTCTGCTGGAAAGTGGTAGACGTAATTAAGGGGAAAGCCACTTCATATCTTTTTGATGAACCTCCTGATAGCATAATATGGATATATGTTTTTATAAGTAAATATAATTCAACTGAAAAAAATGGGTAGGGTTTGAAAACGCATAAATGAAATTACCTAATTTTGCTACATCACATATACTTTGCTCTGTGATCTGGTCTTTCTGCTTCTTGTTTCATTGCTATCAGGCAGACCGTGGCCAGCTTGAGCTCTCTTGCCCAGCACTTAGCAAGTCTCCAGTACATCGCTTGAGATGGTAGGAGCCCTGTAAGTGTTTGCTGAATGAATGAATACATGAATTATTAATTAAATCAATTATATGCTGACTGCGTACCTATGCCAAGACTTACTGTTCTCCAGATGAACTCAGGGCCAGTTAAAAAAGAAACTACATACGCAAGGCTCCTGCACACAGAATCCAGATTGTTGGTAAAATATTCTTTTTAAATCCAAACTTGAACTACATGTAATTCCAGAGAAATTCAGTTATAATGTTTTTCTTTAGCTGCTTATCTCTGATTGTATGATATTGCTACAGACTGGAACCTCAGGAAAATTTCTTGATGAGCAGCTGTCATTACATCTCGCCTTCTTCCTAGCTATCTGAAGAGGTGAGGCATAAGTGTTGGCCTCTTGACCATTTGGGCAATACACCAGAAACAGATTGATCTAAGAGGTCGATAGTCTAATAACCCCTAAAATAGGATTGTCAGATTTAGCAAATGAATACAGAATACTCAAATTTGAATTTCAGACAAAGAATGAAATTTTAAGATATATAGATGATAGACAGATAGAAGATGATAGATGATTGAGATATACATGATAGATAATAGATAAATAGATATATTAAAAAATTGCTGTAAATACACTGACTCACAAGTATTTTCCTGAAGTCTAGCTTAGATGATTTTTCATTAGACTATACTAAGATACTGAATGACTGAAATGTATTAATATTTATACTAAGAGTCTCAATTGTGTCCAATACAAAGATCATATGTCACCCTTGGTCTTACACTAAAAGAAGTATTAAATACATTTGATTGTTCCCTCCTTCTTGAAACACTTTTTTACTTGCCCTGTGAGATCTCATAATTTCTTGATTTTTCCCTACATCATTAACTACTCTTAATTCAATTTCTTTTCTGAATACCTCCTACCTTCCCAAAATATAAATTTTGAATTTGGGGGAATTCAGTATTTGGAAATATTTGGCTCTCTAATTATATTACTTCTTAGGGCAAAGATCATAAGTTTTTCACTGTTCTTACTACCATTAGTATCTTTGGAGTTTTAGGTTTTTGTTTTGTTTTGTTTTCTGTTTGTTTGTTTTCAGAATACCCCAGGCCATTGCTTCTCAGGCTTTTGGCTAAGATCCAGTGGAGAATACCCCAGGCCAAAAGAAATGCCTTCTGATCCATGTTTTTTAAGTAGTTAGTTCCAAACAAATTACAGTGCACTTATGCCCTGTGATAGGCTGAAAAATGGCCTCCAAAGATATCAAATCCAAATCTCCAGGATCTGTGAATATGTTACCCTATATGGCAAGAGGGACTTTGAATATGTGATTAGTTTAAGGGTCTTGAGATAGGCAGAGTGTCCTGAGTTAACTGAGTGAGTTGATGTAATCTCAGAGATCCTTACAAGAAGGAAGAAAAGTCAAAGAAGACAGGAGATAATGTGATGACAGAAACAGAGAGATTTGAAGAAGCTGTAATGGTGGTATGGAGATGAGGCAGGGGACATGAGTCAAGTCCTACAAGAGACTTGTATAGACTTGTACAGCTATAGAAGCTAGAGAAGGCAAGGAAAGGAATCATTGCCAGAACCTCCAGGAAGAGTGTGGTCCTGCTCATATCTTAGTATCATCTTAGGGAACCAGTTTAGGACCTATGACCTCCAGAATTGCCATTGAATAATTTCGTGTTGTCTTAACTAAATTTGTGGTAATTTATTACAGCAGTCATAGGAAACTAATATATGTTCTAACATATTTTTCACTTATTAAGTGATTTCACAGTCATATTAAAACACAGCATATTTAAAAGAAAAACAATATGTTTATCCTGTTGTTACCACTGTGATGTGTACACCTGCTGGGCACTGCACAACTTCCCATGTCTTAGAACCCAACTGGACGTTACTATCCTCACTACTTGTTCTACATTGCTTTTCATGTACTACTTCTATATCTGAGTTCACAAAAATATAATGGCATTAAAAGGAATGTGGTTTGATCTAATGTTGAAACTATAAACAATCTTACATCAGTAGTTCAGGTGCTATCTGATATATGACAAAAATCAGTATTATGCCTCAAAAATTCAAATGTCCTGTAGGAGATTCTGAAACACATTTTGGCATTCATTTTTGTACCAGGATCCTAGATGATTATATCTAGTTCCATGATTTTAAATGCATCTAATACTGATTCTCAATTTTTCATTTCTGTACCAAATTACTCTCTTGAACTTCCAACTCATGTATCCAACAGCCTACCCACTGTCTCAACTTGGATAGCTAAAGAAAAATCTCAAATTAAATGTGCCCAATATGGAATTGTCATTCTCTCCAAACTGTTCCTCTTCCACTCTTAACCTTTCACCCCTTACCCTGCTGAAGGTTTCTTACCTAAGTCGATAGCAGCATCCAGTTTCTCCAGAGAAACAGAACAAATAAAATAGTTAGATAGCTGCCCTAAGAGAACATTTATTCTAAGAATTGACTCATGTGATTTTCAAAGCTGAAAATTTCCACAATCTGCCATCTATAAACTGCAAAGTCCTGAGAATCAGGGAAATAATGGAATAATTCTGGTTCAAGTCTGAAATCTAGAGAAACAGAAGTCCCAGGAATCAGGAGTGCTAATATCCAAGGACAGGATAAAATGGATGTTCCAGCTCAAGTCAAGAGAGCAAATGTACCCTTTCTTAGCCTTTGTGTTCTACTCAGTTCCTCAGTGGATTTGATGATGCCTACTTGCATTGCTGAGTGTGGATCTTTTTCACTCAGTCTACTGACTCAGAGGTTAACCTCCTCTTTCAAAACACACCCAGAAATCATGTTTTACCAGCTCTCTGGGCATCCCTTAGTCATATCAAGTTGAAACACAAAATTAAACATCAAAATGAAATTATCATTCTCCTGGCCAAAAATTGAAGTCTTCTTTGTTCTCTCTCTCTCTCTCTCTCTCTCTCTCTCTCTCTCACACACACACACACACACACACACACACACACACACACACTTCGTTTATCTTACCCATTAGTAAGTCTTACCAATAAGGACTTCAGCATCTCCAGCCTGGTGTATCTTCCCTGGATCTCCACCATTGTCTCCTCACTGGCCCACTGGCCTCTCTGTTTACTCTCACGTCAAGCATAGTTCTTTACATAATGTCCATCAGAGCCTGCAACTTCCTTGCTCAAAGGTCAGTGACTTAGGATAACACAGAAAATAAATACAGAGCACTTTGTATGGTCTACAACGGTTGAGGTGGCACTCAACCAGGGGCAATTGTGCCTCCTAGAAAATATTTGCTAAAGTCTGGGGACACATTTAGTTGTCACAATGGGTGGGAGTGGGTGGGTGGAGGCCAGAAGAGTTGCTAAAAAGCCTACAATGCATTTCTGTATGACAGAACCTCAACAAGACAACCCCCTCAACAAGACTTAATCTGGTTCAAATTACAGTGCCACTGATAAAGAGAAACCGTAGTTTACATGAGTTAATGTGATCTGATTCTTGCCAAAAACTCCCACTTATTTCTACCATTGTTTTCCTTTTGGGTAAAAGTGAGTTGTTTTTTTTTTTTATTTTTGTTTTTTTTTCCTTCAACATATCAAAAACTTTCCTACTTTGGGGATGTTGTTTTTGTTGTTTCCCTTGCCTAAAATATTCTCATCCCAGATATGAACATTTTATTTTATTCAGACCACCCAAATGTCACCACCCTAGAGATAGGGAATTCAGTGCATACTGTGTCTGAATCAGGTCCCTGCACAATGAACTGTATCCATATGATAAACTCCCCTAGGGTCTGTTGTATTACCCCAGTATGACTAGGAGACTAATTTATAGTGTCATCTATTTCTGTGTATGGTATCCAGTCCTGACCATCAAATCAGCATGACCAGAAGACTCAAATGTGTGTAGTCTACCTCACAACCTCACTTGGAGAGGGAACCAAGCCAGCAGTCCCATCCAAATCTTCCCAGCCAGCAGCAGCCCCCTGATCTCAAAGCATGGCTAGTGGTGTCACCTAAATAGAGACCATGATACAAAGAACAAAAATCAAAAGGGGAATTAAAAAATAGTTTGAGGAAATTGAAAATGAAAATACAATATATAAAAATGTATGGGATGCTACAAAACCAGTTCTAAGAGAAAATTTATAGTGACAAATGGATACATCAAGAAAAAAAGCTCAAATAAACAACCTACGCTTACATTTTCTAGCTCAAGGGGGAGAAAAGGAAGAAACTAAACTCAAAGTTAACAGAAAGAATGAAATAACAAATATTAGAGTAAAACATAATGAAAGAGGAAGTAGAAACCATAGAAAATATTAACAAAATTAAAATTTGATTATTTCAAAAGAGAAACAAAATTGAAAAAACTTTAATCAGAGAGAGGGAGATAGGGAGAGGGGATTCAAGTAAATAAAATCAGATATGAAAGAGGAGCTATCATAACTGATACCACAAAAATATAAGGAATCATAAAAAAACTAATATGAACAACTATTTGTCAACAAATTGGGCAACCTAAAAAAATAGATTAATTTTTAGACACATGCAACTTACCAAGATTGAATTAAAAAGAAATAGAAGATCTGAGTGAACAATAATGTGTAAAAGATTGATTCAGACCTCTCAACAAAGAAAAGCCCAGGACTAGATGATTTCACTAGCGAATTTTACTAAACACTCAATATTTCTCACACTATTCAAAAAAAAAAAAAAAAAGAAGAAGAAGAAGAAGCAACTTTTCCAACCTCATTTTGTAAGGCCAGCACTACCTTGCTGAAAGGTATCTGATTCAGAAAGGAAGAAGTAAAACCATTGATATTGAAGCAAGATAAACACACTACAAGGAAAAAAACAAAACAAAGCAAAAAAAAACTACAGACCAATATCCCTGATGTACATAGATATAATTATCAATTAAATACCAGCAAATTGAATTCAGCAGCACATTGAAAGTACAACACACCACAATCAAGTGACTCATCCATGAGATGCAAGGATAATTCAACATATATAAATAAATAAGTGTGATACAACACATTAATGAAATGAAAGACAAAAATCATATGTTCATATCAAAAAAAAAGCATCTGGCAAACTTCAACTTCCATTCACAATAAAAACTCCCAACAAATTGCATCTAGAAGAAACATGCTTCAACCTAGTAAAGTCTGCATATGACACATCCACAGTTAACATCAAACTAAATGGTGAAAGGTTAAAAGCTTTTTGTTTTCAATCAGGAACAGGACAAGAATGCTAGTTGTCATCACTCCTATTTGACAGAGTACTGGAAGTCCTAGCCAGAGCAATCAGGCAAGAAAAAGAAATGAAAGGTATCTGATTCAGAAAGGAAGAAGTAAAACCATTTTCAGATGACATGATTTCATATATCATCCTGAACTTCACTTGAAACCTTATAGAGCTAATCAACAAATTCAATAATGTTGCAGGATATAAAAGCTACATAAAACAATTAGTAGAATTTCTATTTAAGTGACCTGAAAAAGATACAAGGAAAATAATCACATTTATAATAGCATCAAAAACAGTAAAATAGTTAGAAATATATTTAGAAAATTAGGTGTAAGATCAGGGTGCCTGGGTAGCTCAATCAGTTAAACATCTGCCTTTGGCTCAGGTCTTGACCTCAGGGTCCTGGGATCTAGCCCCATGTTCGGCTCTCTTCTCAGCAGGGAGCCTGCTCCTTCCTTTCCTTCTACCTCCTACTTTGTCTGCATATGCCCTTTCTCTGTCTCTGTCAAATAAATCAATAAAATCTAAAAAAAAAAATGGTGTAAGATTCTTATATTGAACACTATAAGATTTTGGTTAAAGAAATTGAAGAGTACAGAAGTAAGTGGAAAGATAACCTGCATTCATGGATTGGAAAATAAATACTGTTAAAATATCCATATTACCTAAAACTGTCTATAGATTCAATACAGTCTTTATCAAGATTCCAGTGACTTTTTTGCTGAAATAGAAAAACCAATCCTGAAATTTATTTGAGTTTTATGACACCAAAGATCCCAAATAGCCAAAACAATCCTGAGACTGAAGAAGAATGTTGGAAGCATCACATTTCCTAATTTCAGGTTATATTACAAAGTTATAGTAATTAAAACAGTATGGTACTGACATAAAAATGGACACAAACCAATAGAACAGAATCAAGAACCTACATATAGACTCATGCATATACAGTCAACTAATATGTGATGAGAGAGCTAAGAATATTCTATGAAGAAAAGAAAGTTTCTTCAATAGAAAATTAGATTTTAACATGCAAAAGAATGAAACTAGACCTTCCCCCACCTTACATCTCCCAAAAATTGATTTGAAATGGATTACAGACTTAAATATTAGGCCTAAAACCATAAAACCTCTTTAAGAAAACATAGGAAAAGACTCTTTGACACTGGTCCTGGCATGCTTTTTTTGATATAACATCTAAAACAAAAATTACAAGGGAGACTATAGTAAAGTAAAAAGTTTCTGCAAATTGAAATAAATAATTGACAAAATGCAGAATAAGGTAAATATTTGCAAATCACACTATCTGATGGGGAGTTAAGATCTAAAATATATAAGGAACTCATTCAATTCAATAGAAAAAAATCCGATTTAAAAATGGATAAAGACCCTAAAAGAAACGTTTTCCCAAAGAAGACATATGAATGGCCAGCAGGTACATGAAAAATTGCTCAACATCACTAATTATGAGGCAAATGCAAATTGAAACCCTAAAGAGATATCTCCTGTTAAAATTACTATTATGAAAAAGAGAAATGATAGGTGTTGGTGAGGATGTGGAGAAAAGGGGACTCTCGTCTACTGTGGTGGAATGTAAATGGGTGCAGTCACTATGGAAAACAGTATAGAGATTCTTCAAAAATTTAAAAATAAATCTACCATATAATCCAGCAAACTCACTCCTAGGTATATATGCAAAGGAAATGAAATCAATATCTTGAAGAAACATCTGTACCCTGATATTCATTACAGCTTCATTAACAATGGCCAAGAGGTGGAAACCACCTAAGTGACCAATAGGTTAATGGATGAAGAAAATGTGGTATAGATAGGCCATGAATTATTATTCAGTCATACAAAAAGAAGGAAATATTGCCTGTTGTCACAACATGTATGAAATTTCATAGCATCATGTCAAATGAAATAAATCAGACAGAGAAAACAAAGAACCTATTATCTCATTTCTATGTGGATTTGAAAAAAGCCCAGCTCAGAAAAATAGACTGGTGGTTGCTATGGGCAGGAGTGGGGAAGGGGAGAATGGGTGAAGGAGGTTAAAAGATAAAAACTTCCTCTTATAAGATAAGTAAGTTCCTGTGGTATAGTATACATCATGGTGACCATAGTTAATAATACTGCACTGCATATTTGAAAGTTACTAATAGATTAGGTCTTAAAAGTTTTCATCATTTGAAAAAAAAAAATTCTGCTTGGGGATGAATGTGATAATTAAACTTGTTATCATTTTGTGGGGCTCCTGGTTGTCTCAGTCCATAGAGGATGCAACTCTTGATTTTGGTTGTCAGTTTGAGCCCTATGTTGTGGGTAGAGTCTACTTAAAAAAAAAAAAAAATCCTTTTGCTCTGTATACATATATTCAAATTATTATGTTGCACAGCTTAAACTAATGCAATAACCATATGCCAATTATCTTTCAAAAAATTTGGAAAACAGCCTAAGTAAAATTAAATTAAATTAAATTAAATTAAGTTAAATTAAGACTTTCCTCTACCCCCACCTCCCTCCTCCAAAAACAAAGACAACAGAAACAAAAACTAAAACCTATTCACTGTAGGTAGTTGGAAGGTTGGAAAGAAAAATATGACCCATGAAGCCTGGCCTCATGGGTCAAGAGTGCTAAGGAAATTATATTTATTCTAAGGATAGTTGAGTGCCTGTGTTAGCTATGCTGAGGCTGATGTAACAAAATATCTTAGACTGAAGACTTCAACAAAAGACATTATTTCCTACAAGTTTGGATGCTGGAAATTCCAAGATCAAAGTGCTGGCAGAGTTGGTTTCTGGCCCTTTCCTGGCTTACCAATGGCCTCCTTCTCACTGTGTTCGTATATGGCAGAGAGAGAGAGTGCTCTGATCTTTCTTCCTCTTCTTATAAGGACATTAATTTCGTCAGGGGGTGAACTTCAAACTGCATCTAAACTAAGTTACTTCCCAAAGGCCCCACCTCCAAATACCACCACATTGATGATTAGGGTCTCAATATATTAACTGGGAGGCATAATCATTTGATTCATAAAAGAGCCTTTCAGACCTGTAACTTTTTCTCTATTTTTTTCTTTAAGGTATCACTTTGGACTTACTAATGATTCATGATTTACATGTGTGTATGTATATGCAAAACAGGTACATAAACAATGAGTTACCATGGAGTTATCATGGGGTGGTTATGGAGTAAACAAGAGAAACAATGAGTAAAATCATTAAAAAGAAAAAAGTACTTCACAAAAATCTCTGTACATCATCTGTGTTCTCTAGTATTTTACTGATTATACACTTAGGTTTGCTAAAAAAAAATCCCCACCAAAAAAATCTATTAATATCAATTGGTTTTTAATTGTTGTATGAAAAAATATATATAAAACTCTTATGCAGTGCTTTAAGGCAACAGTGCTACACTTTTTTTTCAACAATTTCTTGGGAATTTTGTCTTGATTTACAAACTTCTTTAGTTCCTTAATTTAAAAAAAAAATTATAAATAATCTCTACACCCAATGTGGGGTTCAAACTCACGACCCCGAGATCAGGAGTTGCATGCTTTTCAGACCGAGCCAGCAGATACCCTCTCTTTGAGTTCCTTCTTTAGAAAAGCTATATGTATTATCAGGAAAATAATAACAGAAAAAATTTAAGGTTTTTTTTTGTTTTGTTTTGTTTTTAAAGATCTTATTTATTTATTTGTCAGAGAGAAAGAGAGAGAGAGAGAGAGAGCACACAAGCCAGCAGAGTGGCAAGCAAAGGTGGAGAGAGAAGAAGGTTCCCTGCCAAGCAAGGAGCCTGATGCAAGACTTGATCTCAGGACCCTGGATCATGACCTGAGCCGAAGGCAGTGGCTTAACCGACTGAGCTGCCCAGGCATCCCTCAAAGTATTTTTTTTACAACAACTTTAGATGTAGGCACTGGAATCAAATCATTATTTGAATCCTAGAGTCTCCTAGTTTTGACTGATGTGACTATGGTACAGTTATTCAATCTCCCCACTCCTCGATGTGCTCATCTGTTAAATAAGAGAATAATAGCACTTGTTTTGTAGGACTATGATGAAGAATAAATATATTGACAGAGGTAAAACAGCTTGTGATAAGGACTTGATTGATGTTAGTTTGATGTAGAGGACTATACATTCAAGTTGCATTATCACAGTACTGGTTTATACCTGTTTTCTAATTTAGTGAAGAGTATCTTTTTTCATGCCCCAAGATGAAATGTGTGGAAGATAAATTAAATGGCCATAACCTAACCATGACTATTATAGTCCCTTTTCCTCCTTCCCCTCTTCTTTTTCATCATAGTTATATGTATAAAGTTCAAGATCAAATCTTAAAAAAAAAAAAAAAAAAGGCAAAGGAAAACGAAATGTTTATTATGTTTATTTTTGGTTGGTCCATACATCTTACACTAGGATAGCGAGCGTAAGGAATGACTCGATCTGGTATGAAATTCTATCAAGAATATATGTTTCCAATGAAATAAAGGAAAGTAGTATAAAGGGTAGAGCTAATGAGATTCAGGTAGTAAGTGATGAGGATTCTGGAAAGACTGTGGACTGGTAAGAATGGAATATTCCTCATGGTTACAGCTGGCAAGACAAGAAGAGAAAGTTTCAGGGAAATCATAGCAATGTTCTCCATTCACTCCCCTGAGGGAGAATTTTGCAAAACTATCCATTCTTTTGTCTCTTCCTTCTGGTTGGTGAGAATATCTACTTTTTTTTTTTTTTTTTTTTTTTTAAGATTTATTTATTTACTTGACAGAGAAAGAGTGAGTGGGAGGAGGGGCAGAGGGAGAGGGAAAGAATCTCAAACGAGATACCCATAGAGCACAGAGCCCCATGCTGGATTGGAACTTATGACCTGAGACCACGACCTGAGTGCAATCAATAGACACTTAACCCACTGAACCACCCAGACACCTGGACAATGTCCACTTTTCAAATAAGATACAAGGAACATAAAATGGAAAATGAGAAAGCAAATTAATATTGAGTAAGAAAATAAGACTTCCCTGTAAGAAAGCACTTTCACTCTTAGAAAAGCAGAGTAGTTGGACTGATGAAACTTGCAACTATTTCAAATGTCAGCGCTGGTAAATACTGGTGATTGTCTACCTTCATTAATTAGCAATCATTGTTTACATTGTCACATTATACCACTAGTGATGTTTCCCAATTGCTAAACTAAAATTCCTCCAAGAGATACTGTAGAATTTGGAGATTTATGGTAAAAGGAATAATTCAATAAGAACAAAATTCTGTTTACAGGATACTGGTCTGTAATTCCTATCTTCCTCTGTGTTTAACAAACGTGATTTAGTGCAAGATTTTGTGGTTCCAGAATATCCTAGGACTGAAGAATGGGCTTAGCTCTCCTTATTGGCAATTTGTTCTCTCTAAGTCAATGTATTGATCTGGAAATTGCTTTCTTATAAGACATAAAGGGATTGTCTAGAGACTGCTGATTCATGCTCATATCTTTGTATGTCTGTCCCTTGTTCACCAGCAGTGGGCATAAAATCTGCCATTATAAACATCTTTTCTCAAAAAAAAAAAAAAAATGGAAAAAAGAGATGGCCTCAGACCTAAAATTTGCCTTTTTGGACTTCATCAATAGGTTCTAACAGTTGGGGGACACTATCTTGGTGACAGTGGAATGAGTCATGTTGTAGTGGTAATACATTTTAATCCTACAGAAGGAAGATGACTTCTCTAGGAGACAAAATCATGAAATGGGGTCTGGTCAGTGAGGTGTTTGGTTGCCAATGTTTTGAGTGTGTGTAGATGTATTGAGGTATAACGTTGAAATAAGGAGAGTCTGTGTTTGAGTTTTGACTGCATTTTTGATTCGGTGTGTGGCTTAATGTGACCTTCTACCTCTCCTTTCCAATAATTTCTACACTTTTGGGGAGATATGTGTCCATCTGTTTGATTCACCACCAAAGAATTAAGAGTAAAATGAAGAGATGAGACATATTATTATTATTTGTTACGCTTTCTTGTGGGATACAGTATAGAAATATATATACTTTTTGCAGAATGTCTATTTTGAATGGAAGTCTGACATTTGTACTTCATCCCCCTCACCCGTCTGTAGATAATATATATCATATATATATATATGATATATATGATTGGTGTAGTCCTGCCAAAGGCTTACTTTCCTTCCTCTGTCTGCCAAACTAATCAAACGTTCACTCTGCTAAGAAAGGTGGGACCAGGAAAGTTTTTCTTATATTTCAACTGCCACTTGAAATAAAAGACTCAGCCTCCCCTAGATCATTTGAATGCCTTGTTTATAGTTAGCATTCACCCTAATGCATAGGTCTTGAATCCTTTGAAAAATATATCAAGTCCTTATGAAGTAGGGATTTCAGTTTCTGAAATGGAGTCTGCAAATATGCTCTCAGCACTGTTCATGGTATTCACCAAATATGGTTTATAAAGGGTTAGGTTGGCACCATTTGGATATGGCATGGATGCAGAAAGTTCCTGAAGCTCCCCATCAAGGATACAATTGTTTCTAAGTTTCAGAGCTGAATGCTTCATTAAATGCCGGAGCATGCAACATAATGGGGTGCCCAGTTGCTAAATTAATCTTTAGCTACCCAAATTCAGAGACAAACACCTTGATGCTCCCCTCAGGTCTCCACAATTAGCCGCATTTGTTCATCTTTCCCAATACGTCTCAGTAGACAGAGAAGAATGTAAAGTTTTAATTCGTTAATCACCCACTTGGATCAGGGCTGTGGGGGGAGATGCTAATCGTCTGCAGACATCTGTAATGACCCTTGGACAAAACCGAGGAAAACTAAATCAAAGCTTTGACAAGGGCAGGAGAGCGGAAACAGAAGCCCTAATTGTGGCCATGTGAAATGCACTTTCCCTTTTGTATCTTTTGTAGTAGGATTGCACAATACCGTGTAAAGTAACTTCTTATGGACAGCACCAAAAATGACTTTTTCCATCTTTTGGGACAAATGGTCAAACTCCATCTGTGAAATACGGGAAGAGAGACTGACATTATGGTGCAAATGTAGCAGACAAAGGGGTTGGGGCGAGCTTTTGCCAGTTAATTTTGGCTAACCTGCAGAAAGCCTATTGTCAAGCCGGCCATGCTTCACTGAGCTCCCTTCCACTTTTGTTGTCATGTTTCCTCTTTATGGTTAAGTGAACCTCAAAACAATGACAAAGAAATATGCACTGAGTCACATATTCTATGAAATAGACTGTACTCTCTTCAAATCGAAATAACGGCACCTTAATTCTTGGATTTTCCACATTTTCATGGGGAAAGCTCCCATTTGCTTTCTTTGACTCTGTATCAGTTCATGCAGTTCTGCCAAGGGGGGAAGCTTGGCGGGACACTGGCACTTTAGCACTTGAAATATTAAGATGAACAGAACAAGCAAAAAAAGGTAAGCTTGCTTCCTTGCAGTATTTTGAGTGTCTGTTTCTTGCTGGTGGAGGTTTAAATTTTCTTGATTAAGAGAAATTTTGTTTAATATCCATCCTGTGTCAAATAAACTATTCTGCCGATTTTTTTTTTTTCATGGCTAAAGCACGGGAGGGGAGAAAAAGAAAAAGAAACTAATGCCACTCCACTTATAAAACAAAGGGAAAAGCCATGGGTTTGCACTTAAGTATAGACTACACTGATAAAATTGTCAGAGGTAAGTCTCGTGTCCTCAAAAAAGCATAACTTACTGAATTTCCTAGGCTCAGGACTTTTTATTTTTATTTATTTATTTATTTTTTGGATAGCTCCCAGTGAATTTGTTTTTAAGGATGCAACTCTGTTAGGTAATTCGATCATGAAAAATGTAAGCATGATCTAAATAAGCTTAGTCTGAAATCAAAAGAGCTGCCAACTATGTGACTATTTCTGATTCTTCTCCATTGCACTCTCTTGTCATGATTAAAATAACCCTGATAAATAGATGTTTTAAAGCATTTTACTTTAGAAAGCTCTCCCCAAACAGCTAAACTTCAGAGATGTCTTTTCTTTTCTTCTTCTTCTTCTTCATTTTTTTTTTTTTTTTTTTTTTTTTTGGTAAAAGTTGCTAAGTCCTCTCTGGGTGGATGGCTGACATTTACAGCATCCCATAATTGCCCTTTTCAGAGTTGTCTCCTGGAGAAAGGATCTAATGGAGAGATGAATCTTTTTACTTTTCTCCCCACAGCAAGTTCTCTGCTTTCAGCCCTCCAAAGTCTCTAATATTGAGTTTTCTTGCTGGAGGAAAAACAAGCACCTTTCTCTAAAACACTTTCTAAAAGCCCTCAGTCAATACCTCAGTGCCGCACCCTCCATGGTCTCAAAAGCTCCTCGCCCTGTCCCTCCCTGTGTTCCACCTCTGGTGCTCAGCAGAAGCCTCTCCACACGCATCCTGATTTGGTAGTCTTTTACCATCCCTGGGAAAATGCAAAATGCATTGATTCCTCCCGCTCTGCACTTTCTGCCCACTTACACGGGAGTAAATGGAGTTCTTAGGTGAAGGACTCACGTTACAAAACTTTCCACCTCTTCAGGAGTTGCACACGCCCATTTCTAGAGATGAGCGACAACAATGACAAAAGAGAAACTCGGTCTCTGTCATAAGTCTTTCAAAGGCTGCTTGGAGTATTTCTGAATTAGGAAAAGAAAGGTTTCTTTAAAAACATGTCTTAAGGACAAACACCATCACATCCTGATTTTGCAGCAAGTTGCTTTGCTTTCCTGGGGGTATATGTCCTATGGGGGGAAAAATTGATAGACAACGGGCAAAGAGTTAGGAGGACAGCCTCCCAAAGAAGTGTGGCACCCATGTGACCAACTGTATCTACTTTTGGGGGTGAAGAATCCAAACAGGACATTCAGAGTTACCATGTTTTTAAGCTCAGGAAAAAGGCAACACATTGTCTTTAAATTTCATCTTCTACTCTCTCCTAGGAAAGAAGTAGATTCATGTGGAAGTAAAAAGGGCTGATGACTTGATGATGTCATGTTTTGAACTCAGAGAATGTTGCCATAGAATGACAATTCAATACCCTCTTAAATAACAGAATATAAAAGAAAATAACATTCATCATGTTATTGTTAGGAAAGGATTGATAGGCTACAGATACAATGATGTAAAGAATACATATTTTTAATGAGGTTACTATGGATATATGTCACATTTAAAAGGATTGAGAGTTCTCTGCTGCATGGATGTGAATAGGTAACTGGGAGGGAAAAACCACACAAATGATCTATGATTTCTCAACGTGAAATCAGAAATTCAAGGACTGTCCTAGTAAAATTTTTAGTAGCTTTTCTCATGATTGTTTACTTTGAAATCAGAAATTCTCTGTTGCCTGATAAAAGAAACATGCATAAAACAGTATCTGAGCTAAAACTTTTTGGTGAGCTGTGATCTGCAGCTTTTCTTCCTTTCATGACTTCCAGGGATATCTGATGGGGATACAAAGTGAAATTCCTAAATTGTACTATGGAAAGATTTTAGGAAAGGTTTGTACCTCTCTAAAATATGGAATTTCCACAAACTTTGATTACTTTGAAATTTAATTAATAGCTTCTTTAAATTTTAGCAACATCATTTATATTTCTTTTTCCATGCTTCCTGTACACAGTACTTCATTGTAATTTTGTAAGTGTTGTAAGTTTATACATTGAGGTTAATTGAATCCAGAGTGGAAGAAGGAATTGGGGAAAGAACGAGGCTAATGCAAACGTCAATTTCACATTTCAATGAGACATAGCATTAGTTTATAGTGGGGAAAGGCATTACAAATTAATGGAATACAAAATAATGTGAAGAGTGTGGACATATACGGGGTATGTTCCAGCATCATCTGCTCTTAAGGCCTCATGTGGGTGATTCATTCCTAGTCCCAGGTCACACTGGGTTTTCCAATATTTGTACACCCTCTTGTTTTCCAATATTTGATCAGTGTAGATCAATTACTTTTTTGATGACTATTTTAGGTTTTGACTGTTTTACTAGGTAACTGACCTAAAATAATAAAATTTAATTTCTGAAATTTTTTCAACTCAGAACAACACCTGCTATAAAATCGGTGTGTTCCCCCCCACCAAATCAGCTTAATTAAGCTGGAACTTAAAAGGAGGATATGGGTATTAATTAGCTAGCATTTTATAGGTATACATGTATTAGTATGAGAGTTTAGACAGAGTATTATATTTATACAAAATATAAGCAACTGTTACATAATATGCACTTTTGTGAGCATATGAATTTGCTAATAGTTTCTCTCAAAGTTTCAAACACAAGGTTCCTACGGTTTTAATAATGATCGAGTACAAATTCAATGATCCAGACCAAATCACTATTCAATGTATCTTGCATTTAATTATTATCATTGGAGATAAAATTAAATTAGAATGAGTAGGAATGCGGGATTTGTTTTTTTGTTTCATAACTTATATGTAGTTTTCCAGCCATTACCCTACTTTTATGAACTACATCTTTATTACTCTTAATTTGTTTTTATACAAAGGGAAACATATAAATACTGGTATTAATATAATTTTGTTGTTCCATATTTGAATATACATCAATGTGCATATCTGACATAAAGATAAGAGATTAATATTGTCATCTTTAAAGTTGCACCCATTGTATGGAAATTTTGTTATCTATAATCTTATTAACACCCCCCAATTACACATATGCTTAAATCTCTTTAGTTAATAGTGGAGTAAAAGTTAAGACTTTTCTGAACTTTGATTTTTTAGCACTTAATTTGTGTTATTGATATTAAAACATTTAAAAAATTATATAGTTTACATTTTTGCTCCTGAATATTCACTTGAATAAAATATAATCATTGAAAATTAATTGGGGGGAACTCAGCTATTCCCACCATTTACGTAGGTATATGTAAAACTACATACCTGTGCCCTTCAATAAATGAAAGATAATACAGAAAATTGGCTTTGGGGAATAGGAAATTAAATGGTTAAAATTAAGTAAAAAGTAATTTTTGTTTCATGGAACCTGGCT